>NW_024732867.1:3712471-3875728 GCF_018991925.1 Homarus americanus | reverse complement strand
ATTTGTTGCCGTGTGGTATATATAGTGATGATGGTGGTGGTATATATAGTGGTGATGGTTGTGATATATATAGTGGTGATGGTGGTGGTATATATAGTGATAATGGTGGTGGTATATATAGTGATGATGGTGGTGGTATATATAGTGGTGATGGTTGTGGTATATATAGCGATGATGGTGGTGGTATATATAGTGATGATGGTGGTGGTATATACAGTTGTGATGGTTGTGATATACAGTATAGTGATGATGGTGGTGGTATACAGTATAGTGATGATGGTGGTGGTATAGAGTATATAGTGGTGATGGTTGTGTTATATATAGTGATGATGGTAGTGGTAGATATAGTGATGATGGTGGTGGTATATATAGTGATGATGATGGTGCTATATATAGTGATGATGGTGGTGGTATATATAGTGATGATGGTGGTGGTAAATATAGTGATGATGGTTGTGGTATATATAGCGATGGTGGTGGTATATATAGTGATGATGGTGGTGGTATGTATAGTGATGATGGTGGTGGTATATATAGTGGTGATGGTTGTGGTATATATAGCGATGATGGTGGTGGTATATATAGTGATGATAGTGGTGGTATATATAGTGGTGATGGTTGTGGTATATATAGCAATGATGGTGGTGGTATGTATAGTGATGATGGTGGTGGTATATATAGTGATAATGGTGGTGATATATATAGTGATGATGGTGGTGGTATATGTAGTGATGATGGTGGTGGTGGTATATATAGTGATGATGGTGGTGGTATATATAGTGGTGATGGTTGTGATGGTATAGCGATGATGGTGGTGGTATATAGTGATAATGGTGGTGGGTGATGATGGTACATATAGTGGTGATGGTTGTGGTATATAGGTGGTGATGTGGTGGTATATATAGTGATGATATATATAGTGGTGATGGTGTGGTATATATAGCGACAGATGGTGGTAGTATATAGTGATGATGGTGGTGGTATATATAGTGATGATGGTGGTGGTATATATAGTGGTGATGTTGGTGGTATATATAGTGGTGATGGTGGTGGTATATATAGTGGTGATGGTTGTGGTATATATAGCGATGATGGTGGTGGTATATATAGTGATGATGGTGGTGGTATATATAGTGGTGATGGTTGTGATATATATAGTGGTGATGGTGGTGGTATATAGAGTGATGATGGTGGTGGTATATATAGTGGTGATGGTTGTGGTATATATAGCGATGATGGTGGTGGTATATATATTGATGATGGTGGTGGTATATATAGTGGTGATGGTTGTGATATATATAGTGATGATGGTGGTGGTATATATAGTGATGATGGTGGTGGTATATATAGTGGTGCTGGTTGTGGTATACATAGTGATGATGGTGGTGGTATATATAGTGATGATGGTGGTAGCATATGTAGTGGTGATGTTGGTGGTATATGTAGTGATGATGGTTGATTTTTTATTTTGCCCCTTACAGCGGCTACTTTATTGTGCACCCCACACCCATCCTGTGAGCGGTAGCGGAAAGGTATTACAGAGTAGAGTTTACAACGGGTCATAATAATTAACCCCCTTTGTCAGGATATTATGGCATTGAATGTTTCACAGTAATTCAATTACATTATTTGTTTAGTTCTATACATAAAGGGTAACTTATTCACTAATGCGTGAGTACAGGCGTGTGAGGCAGTATGTCTGGCCTCGCACTTTGTTATTCACATTTACGTGAGAATTATCCAAGCTCATAGCGTATTTGGTTCTGTACATGAGAACTGATATAGTTACTAAGTGCAAAAATGTGGATACAATCTTAATATGTCGGCTATCTTGCCATTAGAGATGATGTGTTGTGCCATTTCACTCACAGTGTGCTTGGACCTGTCCCTAAAAGGTTCTATCTTCACACAGTCGAGGACGTAGTGTTCAAGTGTGTGGCCATATGTCTGGCCACACACTTTACATTTAGTTTTGTTTACATCTGCTTGAGGAACATTCTGCCAAAGGTACTTATATCCTAACCTTAATCTAGCGGTTACAACATCATGTAATCTAGTGATCTTGTTACCTGCTCCATATACATGTTTCACTTGATACATCTCATCATGGTAAACTATGGATCGACTAGTGCCTGTTTGCACTAGTCTACTTGCGTCAAACTCATCAATAAGTTCTTTCCTAATTACAGTATTAAGGGTTCTTTTTGACAGACCCAAATTGTATTCAAAGGTGTTTTGTTAGACGCGAGTTTGGCGAGGGCATCAACTCTGTCATGTTTTATGAGGCCTATGTGAGAGGGGATCCACAGCAGTTTGACCTTGACACCCCGGTCAATAAGAGCGTGACAACCTGAGTCGAGGGTGCCAAGGGCAAGTAGTAAGGATAGAGAGTCAGTGATGATGAGACTGTCAGTAACAGTGGTTTCAATGAATTTAATAGCTGTGAGTATTGCAACTAATTCAGTTTGTAGAGTGGATGCCCAGTTGTAAATTCTAACTCCTTTCTCAATTATATTACCGTCAGGTTGAGTCACAGCAATGACACTTCCAGTCCTCCCACAGGCGGTGTTAAGAGATCCATCAGTGTAGATGGTCTGTGTGATATTATCATCAGTCTGTAGAGTGTGTATGTGTTCAAGAGCTCTCAATTTGGCAGTGTATTGGAGATAAATGCTTTGTATAATTAATTTTTTAGGCGGATACGTCGGTATTGTGATATCGAAGGGAACTGTCCGCCAGGGTGGCAGGAAGCGCTGTTGTGTCTCAACTTTGTACAGGTGGTCTAGTCCAAACATCTTCATATGTGTAGTTGTAGTTTGGATCCATTTAGACTAGGCAGTCCCATGGTTCATACATTCTAGCAATTTTAAGGAAACAATGTTATCAGGATCACCACGCAGAAACCTCTGGGCTATCATGAGGTTAACTTCAATTATTCTATCTTTAACACTGGGTATACCTAGTTCTTTCCTCATATTAAGTACTTTACTGCTCATGGGACATCCTAGGATAATTCTGAGGGCTTTATTTTGCATTTTCTCGAGCTTGTCAACGCCTTTCCCGTCACGAATGACCAGGGCTGGTGCGTGGTAATCTATCAGAGATCTTATATAGCCGAGGTACATTGTTTTAACAATTCTAATATTAGCACCATAGTGCGGGCTGTACCCCGCTACACTTCTAAGAGGTCTCAGTCTGTCAGTACATTGGCTGGTTAGCTGTTGTATGGCAGGTAGGGTACAAGGGACGGAAACACCAAGATATTAAAAAGAAGAAACATAGTCAATAGTGTTGTTACCTATCTTGAACTTGGCGGGGCCGCGTTTGCGGTTACCAGCTTGTTTGTTGAACACCTTAGTTTTCTCAGTGGAGATAATAAGACCGAGGTTCTCACAGGCTGCGTATACATGGTTCAGGGTGGTTTGCATTTCACGATGAGTTTTAGTACTGTATGTATAAGAATATCATCAGCATAGCTGATTGAGATATTGCTGGGGTTGTCTAGTATTGAATTTAATAATGCATTCATAAGAACATTGAACAAAGCGGGGCTAAGTACTCCACCTTGAGGTGTACCTAGTTGCATATCTTTAACTTCACTTTTGTAACCCTGAAACAGTGCATCAGCCCTTCTGTTGGTTAGGTAACCACTTATCCAGTGTAACAGACTGGTGGTATATATAGTGGTGATGGTGGTGGTATATATAGTGATGATGGTGGTGGTATATATAGTGGTGAAGGTTGTGGAATATATAGAGATGATGGTGGTAGCATATGTAGTGGTGATGTTGGTGGTATATATAGTGATGATGGTGGTGGTATACAGTATATAGTAGTGATGGTTGTGGTATATATAGCGATGATGGTGGTGGTATATATAGTAATGATGGTGGTGGTATACAGTATATAGTGGTGATGGTTGTGGTATATATAGTGATGATGGTGATAGTATATATAGTTGTGATGGTGGTGGTATATATAGTGATGATGGTGGTAGCATATGTAGTGGTGATGTTGGTGGAATATATAGTGATGATGGTGGTGGTATATATAGTGGTGATGGTGGTGGTATATATAGTGATGATGGTGGTGGTATATATAGTGGTGATGGTAGTGGTATATATAATGATGATGGTGGTGGTATATATATAGTGATGATGGTGGTGGTATAAGAGTATATAGTGGTGATGGTTGTGGTATATAAAATAAAACACGAGACAAGAATGGACCAATACACTCAGATACTTGCGAGCTCACGGATAATGATCGAGAAATGAGCAATAATCGGAACATATATTTTTCAAAAATTTTCACCACCGAAAATTTAAACATGATACCCGAGGCACCGACTATATACAGAGATAGTGAAGAAATATATTAAGCGAGAATGTAGTGATTAACAACGATGTTAATATACAAACAAAAGTCTAATAAGTCACCAGGTCCAAATGAGATATTTGCCAGAGTATTAAAAGAATGTAAGGAAGAGCTCAGTATAGCCTTAACAAATTAGATTAACATGTCATTAAAAACGGGTGTAGCACCAGAAACATGGAGGATGGCGAATGTGATACCAATTTTGAAGAAGGGAGGTAGATTACTATCCTCTAACTATCGTCCAATCAGTTTAACATCTATTGTAGGAAAATTGCAGGAAGCAATAATTTCAAACTGAATTCGAAATCCCCTGTAGAAGCACAAGTTGATCAATGATTCCCAATATGGCTTCACAAGTGGGCGTTCATGTCTGACAAATCTATTAATATTCTTTTCACCTGTTTTCGAATCAATGGATGATGGGCTCGTTCATGATGTGGTATACTTTGGATTTAGCAAAGCCTTCGACAGAGTCCCCCACGAAACTCATGTAATTGGAAGAGATATTCTAAATTGAATTAGGGCGTGGCTACAGGACAGGAAACAGCGAGTAAGTATTAATGGTACTAAATCCGATTGGGGAAACGTCACTAATGGAGTACCCTAATGATCGGTACTTGGACCATAACTATTTATTATATACGTAAACGACATAGAAATAGGCGTAGACAAAAACATAAGTAAATTTGCTGAAGACACTAAAATAGGGCGTGTAAATAAATCTGACGACAACTCCGCAAAACTAAAAGAAGATCTAAAAAAAAAAATCACATGGTCTAAAAAATGCCAGATGAAATTTAATGTGAACAGAGAAACCAGATATCAGATGAACAACATTGTTAGAGAGAAATCCGACTGTGAGAAAGATTTAGGAGTAAATGATAAGTAGGAATCTTAAATCAAGACAACAATGTGTATTTGCTGTTATATACAATATATGTACTATGTACGTTGTGTTGCCAAAGTAAGAGAAACAATTGAGACCCTGCGATTGTGTGTAAATGAGGTAGAAAGTCAGATCAGCAACCTGGGACTTGGTCACAATTTTCGTGATGTCATATAGTAGCAGGGTCTACGATTAGATAGCACATTATGCTTTCAATATCTTCCCAGGTAGTAGTAGTACCTCCCTGTTTGGTAGCTGCCTACTACCTTAACGGTACTTCGCACTCGAATGTTACCCACTTTCGGTATGTCGGCACCCACCTGTCCACCACTGCGAACATCGATGAAGAGATTCAACATCGGATCAGATGTGCTTCTCAAGCCTTTGGCAGAATCCGTACCCGTGTCTTCAGCTGTAGGGAGCTGAAATAATCCACAAAATTGCACGTATATCGAGCAGTAGTCCTTCTAACTCTACAGTATATGGCAGCGAGACATGTTTCACCTACTGGAGGCAACTCAAGGCACTTGAAAACTTTCACCAACGAAGTCTACGTACCTTCCTCTGAGTCCGCTGAGAAGACAAGAAAACAAATGCCGGTATTTTCGCTGACACCAACAGTAGGAGCATAGAGGCTACCATTAACCATGAATAAATACGTTGGACTGGCCATGTTACACACATGGCCAACAGTAGGCTGCGCAAGCAGCTACTTTAGAATCTCGTAACGAACGGTAAATGTAACGCTGGCGGGCAACTGAAATGGTATAGGGATAGTCTTAAGACAAACCTGAAAAAGTGCCAAATCCACCCCCTCACCTGGAAGACGATTACTCCACACCGTATCGCTTGGAGGAGCACCACACAAGAAGCTGTTAATACTTTCAATTTAGTCCGACTGCATACCGTGGCAGACAAGCGCCAACGTCGGAAAGACGACCCTGCCGGTCCCGTATTGGCCTCTTTAGTCACCTCAGAGCTCACCAACTTCGGTCACATACTTAATAACTCATATCATTGTATCATAGTTGGATGATCTTCATTATCGATTCCGAATGACTGCAAAGTAGTCGTAAGGATATGTAGTGGTGACGGAGGTGGTATATACTGTATAGTGATGCTGGTAGTGGTATATACAGTGTATAGTGGTGATGGTGGTTGTATATATTATCTACATTACATCAATTGCACTATCATCTACAATACACCACGTACACTATCATCTCTACATAATATCAACTACACTATCATCTACTCTAAAGCAACAGCACTATCATCTACACACCACGTACACTATCATCTCTACATAATATCAACTACACTATCATCTACTCTAAAGCAACAGCACTATCATCTACACACCACGTACACTATCATCTCTACATAATATCAACTACACTACCATCTACTCTAAAGCAACAGCACTATCATCTACACACCACGTACACTATCATCTCTACATAATATCAACTACACTATCATCTACTCTTAAGCAACAGCACTATCATCTACACACCACGTACACTATCATCTCTACATAATATCAACTACACTATCATCTACTCTAAAGCAACAGCACTATCATCTCTACACTATATCAACTACACTACCATCTACTCTAAAGCAACAGCACTATCATCTACACACCACGTACACTATCATCTCTACATAATATCAACTACACTATCATCTACTCTAAAGCAACAGCACTATCATCTACACACCACGTACACTATCATCTCTACATAATATCAACTACACTATCATCTACTCTAAAGCAACAGCACTATCATCTACAATACACCACGTACACTATCATCTCTACATAATATCAACTACACTATCATCCACTCTAAAGCAACAGCACTATCATCTACACACCACGTACACTATCATCTCTACATAATATCAACTACACTATCATCTACTCTAAAACAACAGCACTATCATCTACACACCACGTACACTATCATCTCTACACTATATCAACTACACTATCATCTACTCTAAAGCAACAGCACTTTCATCTACACACCACGTACACTATCATCTCTACACTATATCAACTACACTATCATCTACTCTAAAGCAACAGCACTATCATCTACACACCACGTACACTATCATCTCTACACTATATCAACTACACTACCATCTACTCTAAAACAACAGCACTATCATCTACACACCACGTACACTATCATCTCTACATAATATCAACTACACTATCATCTACTCTAAAGCAACAGCACTATCATCTACACACCACGTACACTATCATCTCTACACTATATCAACTACACTACCATCTACTCTAAAGCAACAGCACTATCATCTACACACCACGTACACTATCATCTACTCTAAAGTAACAGCACTATCATCTACACACCACGTACACTATCATCTCTACACTATATCAACTACACTACCATCTACTCTAAAGCAACAGCACTATCATCTACACACCACGTACACTATCATCTCTACATAATATCAACTACACTATCATCTACTCTAAAGCAACAGCACTATCATCTACACACCACGTACACTATCATCTCTACACTATATCAACTACACTACCATCTACTCTAAAGCAACAGCACTATCATCTACACACCACGTACACTATCATCTCTACACTATATCAACTACACTATCATCTACTCTAAAGCAACAGCACTATCATCTACACACCACGTACACTATCATCTACTCTAAAGCAACAGCACTTTCATCTACACACCACGTACACTATCATCTCTACATAATATCAACTACACTATCATCTACTCTAAAGCAACAGCACTATCATCTACACACCACGTACACTATCATCTCTACATAATATCAACTACACTACCATCTACTCTAAAGCAACAGCACTATCATCTACACACCACGTACACTATCATCTCTACATAATATCAACTACACTACCATCTACTCTAAAGCAACAGCACTATCATCTACACACCACGTACACTATCATCTCTACACTATATCAACTACACTACCATCTACTCTAAAGCAACAGCACTATCATCTACACACCACGTACACTATCATCTCTACATAATATCAACTACACTACCATCCACTCTAAAGCAACAGCACTATCATCTACACACCACGTACACTATCATCTCTACACTATATCAACTACACTACCATCTACTCTAAAGCAACAGCACTATCATCTACACACCACGTACACTATCATCTCTACACTATATCAACTACACTATCATCTACTTTAAAGCAACAGCACTATCATCTACAATACACCACGTACACTATCATCTCTACACTATATCAACTACACTACCGTCTACTCTAAACCAACTACACGATCATCTACACTCCACCAATTACAGCACACTATCATCTATAGTAAATCAACCAAACTATCATCTCCACTACATCAACTACATTATAATCTACAGTACATCAACTACACTATCATCTATGCTATATCAACTACATGAACGACACTATCATCTACAGTAAATCAACCAAACTATCATCTACACTACATCAACTACATTATAATCTACAGTACATCAACTACACTATCATCTATGCTATATCAACTACATGAACGACACTATCACCTACAGTACATCAACCAAACTATCATCTACACTGCATCAACCACAATATCACCAGTGCTGTATCCACCCTGATTTTATTTGTTTTCTAACTATCTATATTTATCTTCATTCACTGGAATCATAAATAGCCAACCAATTTTTTAAATTAATATATTGGTAAAGATAATGAAGTTTTACGTGTTAATGTTATTGTTATTGGTGCGGTGGTGCGGGTATGTGAAGGTTGGTGGAGGTAAAGTTGATAAGGGGGAGCACCTCTATTATACCTAAGTGTCATCTTTATACAGAGAAGTGAAAAAAATTATACATCGATAACAATATTAGGAGGCGTCACTTAAGCAGCTGTAACCATTGTACAGCTCCCTCAACGTTGGTTATAATTAAAATAAAATAGTTGCGATTATTAACAAAGGCTCGTTCACTTACACTCATCACTATGCTACCCACGGCTAGTCCCACATTTAGCCCCTCGTTAGTCACGTGTTATTCCTAACGTTTTCATTTCTGCTGAAAAGGGAGATATCATAGTCATCGCAAAATCAGCAAATTCTACTGTCGGCAAAGCCTCTGTATAGGTATGACTACACCACCCTGCAGATAAGAGTAAAGGATAACTTCTTTATTTCCATGTACGTACGTCTTAAGGGATATGCTTTCACGAGGGACCTTAGGAAAAACAAATTAGAATTTGAGAAGTGGTACCGCATAAGGTTTGTAGCTCTGCAATAAAAGATAATGTTGGCACTAGAAGTGCCCATGGTTGGGCAAGATCTAGTCATCGTCTCCATCCCCAAGTTTCCCATAATCGATTATAACTTTCTCCCCATCACTGTCGGCAGCAAGTCTTTCCACGGAAAGATAAAGGACTTGGTGGTTAACTCTGTGTCATATGACTTCTCATTAAGGAACAGGAAACTTATCAGACATATAATTGGGAGACCACAGTTCAAAAATATTCCACAAATACATGGTGAGAAAAAAGTTTATTTGAACGGCATAGACCAATACCAACAGGTTGACTGCCACAAACCCGCCACCATTGGTAATATTTCTGATATAGAATTGTATTTCCTAACAAAGAGACTGGGTGGCAGGCACGAACGGCTACTGGTGTTCTCTAAAACCAGTGGCCGCAGCGGATGGGCCCTCTTAATGAATCCTGTGCCGGAGAAAAAGGATTTGTATTAATTCTAATACTGCGACAACATTTTCTAAAGGTCCACTTGTTACTCCACCAAGCGCATACTTTTCAGTAGCCAAAATATTTATTCAGTAAGTTTCAAGTGGGCTCCACGAAGATGGAAGGTGGAGGTGACCAACTTGCACAGTTACCTTCATCAAAGCGAAAGCATAACATTTAAAAATTACCGACCGTTGTGTAGTGATACCCTTTTTATTGGAGGTGTCGACAAATAATGGTTTGCGAAGTTTAAACACTCCGGATCTGATATACACTGTTTCGGTGGTGGACTTACAAGGATGTATATAAACAAGTAGATATAGTTGTTACTGAACATCATGGTGCCACACCCTAAATCAACCCCTTTTTACTATGAGTTACTCGGTCAGGGAAGGCCAGTGGGCACCCACCGAAATCCTAAGCTAATACGATTGCCCATTAAATCAGGAAATAAATAAAACGCAGACTGTTGGTACGATGTACTGCTTACGAAACCTATTTTAAAAGAGATTTCTTACGAGGCCTTCTGGTTAGACATGGCAGGAAATCGCATAAGCGAAGACCGAACTTCACAACGCGGTAATTTCACGAGGATAATATTAAGCCAGAAGAATGCCCACGATATATATACTTGCGTCATCAGGTTGAATGGCTTGGCTGATATTACCCCAGTGGCCTTCGCTGTGGAAATGGAGACTATCATTGATATTGTCGCTCCCAGTAAAAGCATCACTCTCAGTTCAACTGAAGATGGGACAGTGGCATGTCTGGGAAGCAATGTTTTTGGGTGTGATATAGTAAAAGCGAAAGTAAAAGTTTTCAGTTATAAAGAGTACTTCTCCATGGCTGTGGCTGCCAGTTAGTTCCTTAAAACCGAGCAATGCCAAGGAAAAGATATTTTTAGGTGTTATGCAGTCAAGGCACTCGTCATAGCTTCCACGTTAAAAAAGTACTTGTCCGGGGCCGTTGCTGTCTATTAGTCGCTTATAAGTGAGTTCATCCTCCGCCCAATAACTGCCGGTGATTCCCCTATATCCCTGATGACTTTATGGGCCTTCATAATAATGGAATTTTTTATTGTGCTCGTATTTGTAATATTACCATATAACGAGGACTCTATGGGAGGGTCAAGCTCGTTCATTAACTAACTACTCGCTGAAAGATTTTGTAAGACATAATTTAAATTAATACACTGTTTATTACAGAGACGAGAACAAAATCGCCCGGGCAAGCACAAACCACCACTTTCCCGGTTCTCCCCTGTAATACTGGGATAAAGATACTATTTGCCCGCCTTAACGAGGATGCTGCTGAATTAATGCGCCATCGACATGCCGCCCACCATAGAGGAGGATTTATTCTCCTTCGCAATGTGGGAAGGATTGTTATCAGGCTACGTCAACAACTCATCTACGACTGATATTCTTCTTTATTACAATCTCTTCCACAAGAGACCAAAAACGATCCGAATATAAGATTAATTGTTTGACTTTGATCAATGGTACTCCTAAACGTATGGCATAGGCAGCGGGTTAACGGAGAGGAAGCTTAATAGGGAGTATCGGCGACTTAAATTAGAAGACCTAGGGCCAATAGAACTCAACGTGGTCGACCCTCTAAAGGGTCTTGTAAACTACAGGAGTATAGGAGCAGTGATAGAAAAGTTAATTGGAATCTAGCCCATTTGTGGAAAAAATGACGTCCAGCATGACTTATATTTACGATAGACGTTAGACATGCTGCTCCAGGTGACCAGGGTATTGTACAAGCACACGATGCCTTCACCCGCCGGTTCAGGAGAAAAGAGCCAGTCCGAAATTGAACTGGCATAAGCACAAATGGATCGGTACCAGGTGATCATAGTGGTCATGGAGAGCCTAGTGGAGCTACAGCATATTCTCGGTTAGTCTACAGTGCCAGAGAAGTATTTCAGCATGATCTAACTCCTTCAACGTATGGGACAAAACTTAGAAGAATTATACAAGAGACGTAAGAAGAAAAAAACCCGGTCGTAACGACAATAACGACCACAACAATAAGGAGGGAGATAATGGATTTGAGAAAAGAAGTCGAGGATATGATTGATATTAGAAAGGGGCAGAAGATAAATCACCTCTTTTTTTAATGTAAATATTTAATATTATTATTATTATTATTATTATTATTATTATTATTATTATTATTATTATTATTATTATTATCATCATCATCATTATTATTATTATTATTATTATTATTACTGTTATAATAATTATTATTATTATTATTATTATTATTATTATTATTATTATTATTATTATTATTATTACTGTTATAATAATTATTGTTATTATTATTTTTATTATTATTATTAGTTATAATTATTATTATTATTATTATTATTATTATTATTATTATTATTATTATTATTATTATTATTTTTATTATTATTATTATTATTATTATTATTATTATTATTATTATTATTATTATTATTATTATTATGTAAGAAATAGCTATATTTTACCTTTCTTATTAACTTTATTTATTCTCAGTTAAAATTTTTTTCCTCTTTACTTCCTCTGTATAGTCATGAGATGGAGGGGGTTAGGAGTGGAGGGAGAGGACCGAGAGAGAGAGAGGGGGAGATGGCTTGTTTGTGGTTGAGGGAGATGGGGGTTTGCCTGTAGTCACTCCCCTCTCCAGAGGGTAACCGATATGAGGAGAGGATGAGTGGAGACTGAGGAGGAGGGAATAACTGGAAGAGAAAAGAGGTTGATAACTAAAGAATAGTGCTAACCTACAATAACTGAAACACTAGGGGAAACAGGTGATAGGTGTGCTGTCACTCAGGACCCAATGTATCACTGCATAACACCAAGGCCATGTACGAAAAGGTTTTACTCAACACCAAGAGGGAGGATTTATAACACTTCTTAATTTTTTGTTTTGTTTATTGAACACCTTCTATTAAGATTGACTATTATACTTCAAAACAATAAACCCATTTTCCTAGCTAGTTAAAGAGGGAACACATGAATTACAATACATTTCGTCAAAAAGCTAAAACCTTAAGTGTACACACTGACATATATCCCGCCATGTTGGGTACCACCGACCACAAGCACGTCTATCCTTCACTACCTCTAAACAAACTCTGTCCTAAAACAAAGACAGCTTACAGGACGCCACATGTTAATGACGTCACGTCTCATAGGCTCTTCTTATTCGTTCAGGATGAGATGTTCTTATTACTACCATGCTATTGTACTATTTCAGATGATACTAAATGTTACATAATGCTTCCTTGAGATAAATGTATAGTATATATCAGGTGCCTAAAAGAGAGCTCAGGTTCTCAACTGGCTCAGCCATGTTAATATTGTTATTATTATCATCCACTCTGTATCTGTGTTTTCCCGGCTAAAGAAACTGTTTCAATTCAATTCCTAAGGCATTCACACTCACAGGTCACTGCGATTGGCTCATACATGGCGGGAAATACTCACTAACTCATGACATTGTTACAACTCCCTCTGGTCACTTATATGAAAATTTGTGATATGTTGACAAAAATATTTAAAAATTTTTTATTCCTAATCCTAGCTAGGAATATCTAAACTTAATTTTCACATCAAATTGACAATACAAATCAGTATCTCAATATTTGCACATCAAACTGTAATTTGCTAGATATCACTTAACTCACAAAAAGGTATGTAAGTAGATTTGGACTAATGACACATGTTGACACAAATGCAAAGAAAATAAATTCTTGTAAATGTAAAAATAATATTAAAATGGTCTTAGTCTCTTAGGTAATAAACTAGAAATTGTTGAAAACAAACATAATAAAAATGTCAAATATGACTCACATAAAATCATGAGAACTAAAACGATGGATAAATTTAATAAAAAAAAGAAAGAATTAGTAATGAAAGCACTCTAAAAAAATCATGAATAATGGGAAATCAAAATTTAAATTCAATTAATGTTGGTATCAACTCAAAATAAAAATAAAAGTCAATTAGGGGGCAAGTTAATGAAAATTAATCATAATAAAAAATAAGAAAAAAAAGACGTTTAATTAGTAGTCATGCACAACCGAATGCATATAGAAGAAAGATTTTTTCTATTTCCTTCAATCTGGTATTTTATAAAAACAATAATTTTTCAACTCCATAAATCTTCAACCTCAAATTTCAAAATGACTAACATTTCAACATATGAATTTTCAATATTAATTTAGAGAACTTTTCAAAACAGATTTCCTTCTCTTCTTATTTTAAATACTTAGAATTCTGGTTTTCATTCACTAAGGACGTAGATGATTTCACATATTTTGTACATTTCATACTGTGGTATATCATGGGTCTTATCTCACACACACACACACACACACACACACACACACACACACACATACACACACACACACACACACCTTGTACATTTTATTTTCTGTTGTTCAGCTCATCTCTCATCTCACATATTGATGATGGTACATCTGGCAGCAGGCAGAGATAGAGAGTTAATACTTGCTTACTGTTCACTAACTTTTGGCTTCCCTCTACTATGAGTGAACCAATAGTTCTAGAGATGTGGAGTTTCTTGACTTCATTTTCCACTACGTACTAACTGCCTAGAGGTACCTGTATTGACCTCCTCCCTGGTTACTTGAGTTCAGCAGCATAGTCTCACTTCGTCATGAGGAGACTAACTGGGCGCCCTACTTTCAGTACTCGTACAGGGAACAGGAACTTTTCCAATAGTGGTGGGACCAGCTAGTCAATTTTCTACACCGGGAATGTTTTTCTCACAGGACATAGGACATAGGACTTCGCAACAACTCCACAAGAATCTTATTTTCCAACTCCGATCAGGCCATGCAGCATCGATCGTATCCACAGTGACCACAATCCCATCCGTACTAACACCTCCGTGAACTGTTAGGTTGTACCGTTGCACGCTTCCCTCACTCCATTAGGTTTGGCATAACACATCTACATTCGTAGGAGCCTACGGGGCGGATCCTTAAGGAAGCTACAAATGGGACAGGGCTTCCCAGAACAGGATGTGCCACTACTCAGGGATATCAGCTTCTCACTTCTCTCCTCCTTGCTTCTAGTCGCAGACACTCACAAGTAGTTTGGACATTGCAAATGCTGACTGTAGCCAACACGTAGACTTCTGACCAACACAATTAATGTCAGCCCCTTCCTACCAAACAAATTAAGGTAAGGCCCCTGGGTCAAGGAGAGGCACCAAGTCCGTTCCGTCATCCCTAGATATTTGCTATCTAACCCGATGACTGTGGTACCAGCAATCCAACAGATGGTATCGTCGAGCAGGCGGCCTGGCAGGAACAATGAAGACAGGATCCCAGCTGGGGATATTTTTGCGTGCGGCATACCCAATTTGACGAAAGGGCATGCTGGCAGCGACACTACGTCATTCTCTCCGTAGAGGTAGGAAATAATGAACATTAACATCATTTATGAATAATGTATATTGTTTACATCACATCGTGTAAAAAACACATATTCATGTAACCCATTATTAAACCTATACATGTAAAGCACTACATAAATAAAATACTATATATATTATATCACATGAACAGCAATATCAGTATTATTCCATTTCCGTGAGATTAATTTGACCATGAACGACACACCTTCAATAACTTTCAGCAAATCTTCTCCAGTATGGTGGAAAATATTTACCTAGAACTGTTTCATAGTCAGCTGGTTTAAAGCAGTGTTCCACTATTTTGTTATCAAAGAGATCTCATTTCTAAATGGACCTGCAGTGAGTGTTAATGACCCCATTTAATTACGAGTGATTGAACCTAAGTTAATTAAACTGTGCTGAATTTAATGTAATCACAGTCGCAATGTTGTGAGCGAGTTGTTACTTTAGCTTATGGAATGCCAGTGAACCTGCCATTGTGTGCTCTTTTCTCGACTCTTATGTGTGGTTGTGGTAAATATATCTTGATATGCTTAACAAGACAATAGACACACCCATCACAGTATATACCAGAATACATTGTACATAACCTGTATACCTTTATTTGGTAGCGAATTAATTGAGTTTATTTTAAACTTATATTCAACATAGACCTTCATAGAACATTCAGGCGTATTATCATCACTACCTTTATGACATGACGTCTTGTCTCTCGAACCCTAATGGTGTAAGCAATCACATCCACATCTTATTCTGTGTCTTCTATGAGATATACCTATCTATATATTATATAAGTACATTGTCCATATACAGTATTTCATTACGCTCAGATTTGCATGTAATGGGTGTTCAAAAACTTCTAGAACACACACACAGCAAACATACACATCTTTATATATATATATATATATATATATATATATATATATATATATATATATATATATATATATATATATATATATATATATATATATATATATATATATATATGTGTGTGTGTGTGTGTGTGTAATCGCTCATAGGAGCGATTTTGGTTTGTGCAGGACAATAAGACCCTTGTCGTTGACGCGATGAGTATAATTAGGTCAGAACCCGTTGAATACAATTCACATATAACAACTGCTGGTACATCAGGACAGTTTGAATAATGCGATCAATATACAGTGCATAATTACACTTATTAAAGTTTTTTAGAGTTCTCAGAGGATTCAACAGTTCACAATCACACTCACGTTTTGGGGTCTAGGGTTAGACCAACGAGAACAAATCTAATGTCCTGCAGAAAGATATTGGCTGACGACAACCCAGATGTTGCCTTTACAGTAGAAGGTGATAGACTGTCCCTCAGACAGTCACATAGCTGCTACCTGCTCCATTTCGCTTAGTAAGCTATTCTGAGTTGTAAACAGTTTCTTCGCTTAACATGTGGCCGGCGAGCACATTTAACACCTCAACAAAGTTCGTTGTCAACACTCTGTCTCTCTTCTCTCTCCCTTTCTCTCTCTCTATCCCTCTCTTTCTCTCTCTCTTCTAGTTTATCCTACTGTGGCGGTAACATATCCTACTGTGGCGGTAACACTCCCCCTGTTGGGCTTCGCTTACCATTAGATTCAATCTCCGACCCCTTTCAACAGGAAGTCTCGTCGCTGGGCATATTAACACTGAGTCCCTTGTCTTCACTTTAACACTTTGCACCAGGCCATCTGCGCTCGGTAGTGCCTCCAGTACTCTCTCTAGCATCCACTGACTTCTGGGAAAGGGTTGTCCAGAGATGATCACGAAATCCCCAGCGTGGAGATTACGGCGAGTTTTGAATAATCTTTGTCACTGACGTAGTGTCGGGAGATATTCTTTTACCCACCTCTTCCAAAATTGGTCCGCGATGAATTGGGCATGCTTCCATCTTCTGGTAGGTCGGCTTGGCCTCCAGTTGCTTCTCCGACAAGTCACACACGTCAGTATTGTACGGTCGAGTAATTTGCGGCACATAGGTATCCAATGAGTCCCTCGTATTATGGCAAGAGTGTGTTCTCGTCCTGAGTGTCTAGCTCTAGTCAAGTGTACCTCTCTTATAATGAGCCCCGTGATCCAGTTGTCCCACGGCAACAGAATGGGATTCTTCTGGTCTGGGTGGAGAGTGGCATGTTTCAGTCGGCCGCCTACTCTGATCAAACCGTGCTTGTCTAGATGAGGTTCCAGTCGACTCACGTCACTACCTCTCCGGGTTGTCCCTGTTGTAACAGTCCGAGTTTTCGAGGGAATCCTTTCCTTTATATAATTCTTAAGATGACTAATTTCGCATCTTCCAATTCGCTGACCTTAAGTCGATGTTTTCGGTGATGTTTGTTCTTTCGCTTCCTCAGCCGCCATTCTATAAACCTTCTAATCCACACTACGCTATTCAGAAGTCGATGCCACGAGGAGTAACTGGCCCATTGCTTATCGAGGATACCCTCCTCCTGGTCAGCGTTCGTCGTCAGCACCGTGGTTTCCTTCTTCACCTCTGGGTCTCCGTCTATGAGGTCTGGAATCCTCATTGGACTCTTTGGCCAACTGTCTTCTTCCAACAAGAGGAAAGCAGGTCTCTGAATTCACCTGACCTCCTCATTGAGCTCTGTTCCATGTAGTCCACGACTAGCGACATCGGCTGTGTTCAGTGCCGACTTCACGTGGCGCCATTGTTCTGCATTGGAGTCCTTGTGCATCGTTGCCACTTGATTGGTCACGAAGGAATGGAAGCATCTTTCGGTGTTTCGCATGTACTGAAGGACTGCCGTACTGTCTGTCCAGAACACTAATCTGCCCACTTGTAATTCACACGTGGTTCTAAGATATGATACATCTCAATACGCTTGTTGGGAGGCGTCGTAGAAGTGGTGTAGTTGCACGGCAGCCACTGGGTTTGCATTCTCGGGTGGGTAGCACCGTGGAACGTGTACCTGTGTTAGGTGAGGAAGTTCATCTAGCCATCTTCGCCAAGCCACCCTGTTCTGTTCAGCCATTCGTTCATCCCACCCAACACCTCGTCTACACTCATCTTGGAATATAATTTTGGCTCTTGTGACGCTCGGAGCTATGAGTCCCAGTGGGTCATATATGGAGCTGACCATACTCAGAAGGCTTCATTTCGTCTCCGGTTTCTTATGGATTTGGACCCAGACCGCTAGTTCGTCCTTTTCAAGGTCCCACAAGATTCCCAGCGCTCGTTCAGTAGGGAGCCTGTCGTCTTTCAAAATGACTTCCTTTGCTCCCACGGCTTTCTCTGTCTGTGGAATTGCCTTGAGGACTTCCTTGTGATTACAGACCCACTTCGTAAGTCTGAATCCGCCCTTCTTCCTCAGCTGCCTCAGTCAATGGGCAATTATCGTTGCCTTCCCCGGCGAATCTACTGAGAGAAGCAGACCGTCAACGTAGAAGTTACGATTCGCTTTCTTGATGTCGTCATGGAGAATTTTCCTGTAATCGTGGAATGTTCGTTTTAGTGCATACCCGGCACATGAAGGGCTACACATACCTCCAAAGAGATGTACTGTCGTTCGGTAAGTGGTGGAGGCCCTGGCATCTGGTGCACAGAAATCTTTCTTTGAGAAGGTGGAAGCACATTCCAAGGTGCTGCGGGAGATGGGTAACCCTTTCCAAGAAGAGTCATCTGACCTTCTGGTGTTAGACACAAAGAACATTGTAGATCCAGATATTGCTAAAATGGTTGGTACACACCATGACAGAGGAAAAGAGCAATTCCAGTCATTCTTAGAGGGACTAAAGAATGAAGGTAAATGTCTGTTCTCCCATCCAATCAGATCCTCCTTCTTCAAACATGACCACCTTGTTAGCAGTTCCAAAGAGAAGGGACTGAAAGATGACTGTCAGCTGTTCTCACGACTCTTCATCTTCAGTCAGAACAGACAGTATGACTTGCAAGAATTCTTCAAGCATGAAAACCAGTCAGCTCATGCCTCCCTTAGTGACAATGCCAAGCCTCATGCATGTCAGAAGTCACAGCTGGCTGAAATTCTTCAAGCACAAGTGAATGCTAGAGAGAGAGAACCACATGGAGATGCTATCATCATAGATGGCTCAGCACTGATCAATACCCTGCCTACACGCACCTCAAAGACTTTTGATGCCTGTGCCAGAGAACACATCCTGCCCAAAGTGGAATTCTATGGTGCCAAATACAATAGGGTGGTTGTAGTGTTTGATGTGTACAAAAAGTCAAGTCTGAAGTCTGAAGCCAGGTCAAAACGAGGACAGGGGATCAGGAGAAGAGTTACAGGAACCAGTAAGACTCCCCAAAACTGGAGAAGCTTTCTTCGAGGTGTCAAAAAACAAAACAGAACTCTTCCATTTTCTCGCGGAGAAAATGTGTGAAGCACAGAAGACAAGCACGGTGGTTGTGATAAGGGGAGAAGATGCCATTAGCAACACAGAGAAATCCCGAGAAGCTGTGGCTCCATGCTGTCATGAGGAAGCAGACACACGAATATTTGTGCACGCTAGGGATGCAGCAATGGAAGGTAGCAAGTCCCTCATCATCAAAGCCAATGACACTAACATGGTCTGTACTGCCATCAATACAGGAGCTTGGTCTTGATAAGATGTGGATTGCCTTTGGCTAAGGAGCCAGTCATCTATGGATTCCAGTTCATGGTGTAGTTTCTGCGATAGGGTCTACGAAAGCTAGTGGGATCCTATACTT
Organism: Homarus americanus; assembly: GCF_018991925.1. NCBI lineage: Eukaryota > Metazoa > Arthropoda > Malacostraca > Decapoda > Nephropidae > Homarus > Homarus americanus. The sequence goes on along the minus strand of NW_024732867.1, from coordinate 3,855,515 downwards.
TCATGCTGTCACTGGCTGTGACGTTGTGTCTGGCTTCCGTGGGAAAGGAAAGAAATTTGCATGGCAGACATGGAATGTCTGTGATGAAGTTTGAGAAACATTCACCAAACTCAGCCAATGTCCAACAACAGTTATTGATGTTGACCTGCAGAAGCTGGAAAGATTTATTGTCCTCATGTACGACAGATCTAGTGCAGCCACTGGTGTAGATGAGGCAAGACTAAATCTCTTTTCCCGCAAGCAGAGACCATATGACTCCATTCCACCAACCCAGGCAGCCCTCAAGGAACATGCAAAGCGGGCTGCCTACCAGGCTGGTATCATCTGGGGCCAGGCAACAATCTCCAATCCAGAAATCAGAAGTCCTGTCAACTGGGGATGGACGCAGAAGGGAGAGGCATGGCAGATACGCTGGACGACTCTTACCCCGATTGCGACAGGCTGTCAGGAGATGACCAAATGTTCCTGTAAGAAAGACTGCAACCAGAGATGCAAATGATTTCGCTCTGGACTTTCGTGCACCGCACTTTGCACCTGCATATTTGAACAGCAGTAAATGCACAAAGATGTACTCTCAGGAGAAGTCACAGGGACCAGTGCTAATAGTGAGTACTTTTTTCTTAGTAAGTTCTTTTTTGTTATATTTTTTTACTAAAAGTGTTATTTTATGTGGATAAAAATGTTAAAATGGACTTAAAACTATACAAAATCATCTGAGCATGCATGAAAATATACATATCGACACCAAGATCACTCAGATTGACCAACTACATCAATTTCTATAAGAAAAATCAACTTTTGAAGGTCAATATGGTGGCCATCTTGAAAAATGGCCGCCATCTTGGATTTTTAAATGGCCAATCAGGCAGACTTGACTAGTAACCATTAGAAAATTACCATGCCAAATTTGGTGTATGTATCACCATTTGCATGATTCTCTTCAAAAATTGCATTTAGCTGCCCCACTATCAATAAATGTGCTGAACACAACCTCACTATCACCAACACCTTGCTTAGTTCAGGCCGACAAGTTCAAGGGTTCTTGGCAACACCCACAATCCAAACATTGGCATCTCATTGACTACATCATTGTCAAGGAAAGAAATCGCCGGGATGATCCTCATCACCTGAGCCATGGGCTCGTCAGAACCAGACTCTCTCTTCACGTTGCCCCAAAACGGCGAAGGCAACAAGCCTCCAGATGAAGTTTTAACACCAAGCGACTGGAGGATCAAGAGGTAGAACATGGTTTCAGAGAGCAGCTTGACGATGGGCTGATTAACAACCCAACAACAAATAACCTAAATCCGAGTGCCAAATGGTGTATCCTCAACGATGGCATCACAAAAAAGTTGCAACTTGACCCTCGTAAAGATCGGAAGAAAACACTAGGATTGGTTTGACTAAATTAACCAAGAAATCGAAGTACCCGTTAATGATAAACTTCGCGATCTAAAGGACGAATGCTGTAAAAATAAAGCGTGTGAAACGGAAAAAATTGCTGATCAACGCAAGATGCGTGAATTTTTCAAATCCACTAAAGCATTCTTTAGCCAAACTACTCATGACGCGTCCCACCTCCACTCATTCAACGGTAACTCCGGAATTAATGACGAAGAAGGCTTCTATCAGCACTGGAAAGAGCACTACCATTCCCTGCTCAACCGAAACATCGATATGGATGTCCTGACTACCCAGCAGGTCCCTCAGCACCCCGAGATGACCCACCTTGGCTATCCTCCATCCCGTGATGAGGTAGCTACTGCCATCAAGCAGATGAAAAATAACAAAGACACAGGGTCTGATGAAATCCCACCCGAGATGTACAGTATAAATCAGAAGGACCTCTGCTTACCAGCCGTCTACACTCTCTCTACCGGGCGACGGATCGTTGTCAGTGATGCTACTTGTGAAAAACAAAGTTTATCAGATTCGTGTCTGAATCTTTCCAGATCGTAAAAAAAAAAAAATCTAGGTATGAGAATTATATCCTATTACAATTATTAAAAATTTAATCAATGTAATTATACAAAATGTACAAAACATAAAATTTACACGAAAATAATAGATAATCTACTGAAAATAGACTCTCGGTTTTCAGCATTACAAAAGAAAACGAAATCTATTCATTGGACAGTGTGAGACGAGACTAAACTAATGATCTATCTCAGTATATCAAAGCAGAGATTTTTCTTAATATCTAAACGAGTAGACATGTAGTAATAGTTTAGTGTAGCCTATGGATGATTCACGTTGTCTAGAGGTGCGAAATCGGCGAATCAGATCATGGGTCCCAAGGTGCCAAATTACTTAACAAATTACTTAGTAAATTAAACGCCAAAAGAAAATTGTCATATCTTAATCAACTATGATTTTTAAATATAAAAAATAATAATAGAAAATAAATATTTTTTTAGAATTTTTCAATGTTTGGGATGGTTTCAAAAATTTCTTTCAAATTTTCAAGGTTAGGGTAAAATTTTCAAGATATAGCAAGAAATTTCAAGCAAAGGCCCCACTGGTCGCTGTCCGGTTATCTCCTCTACACACAAACAAGCACCCGAACAGTTCAACAATCAAACTCTGATACTTCTAATTCTCAAATTTTACATTTTTTGACATAATGGTGCACATGTTCAGACAATGGAAATACTATAGGAACTGGTGAGAGACCTTGCGGCATCCATGCCGGATAGGCAACAGGCTGGAATGATTGTTTATCAGACCACAGCTTACACACCAGAGAAGAACAATACATATAACAGCGGTTGACACACCCTACAGTGACAGTAAGACTTGACCCAGAAGAGGTCACAGAAAGGTACTTGAGTTAACCCTGAGATATGACCGTGTTACAACCACACCTGGGCAAACAGCTGTCCAGACCCGACCCAGGAGAGGTCAGTCACATTGACCCAATGGAGGTCAAGTTCACAAGAGAACCAGAATTCTCACCGCCACTCAATCAGCTCAACCCAGCATCATGACCTTGTTAATTAAAGGAACTGCTACCAGTCAGCACTTCTGTTACACAACCTAACACCCGGCCAAGACGCACCCAGCTCAGTGTTAATTGGGAGAGGTCATCTGCCGGCTCTCCTCCAATATAGAGGCCCTGCAGCCCCTTCCACGGCCATTTCTCTAACCTTCTCTCACCATGAACGGTTACGAATACGACAAGGTGGCGCGGATACGCCCGACTAAGCCGACCTGCCCCAAGAAATTAAACCACCTAGTTCTCAAGAAGTTCTTTGAAACTAAAGGGATCGTGGGGGCTACTAAGGTGGAACGACTGAAGCTGCATGGAGACATCAAGATCACGTTCGCCGAATATGGTGTGCCCGTACAACTCGCGGAGATCCCCGACATCAACGGCATCCAAATAGAAATGATTACCCACGATTGGGACAACCTAAAGCTGGGAGTAATCTCCCACGCCGAAATTGCCCACGTGGACCAAGAAGAGCTGGACGAACTACTCAAGGGACAACTCAAATGTGTCAAGAAGCTGTCCGACACCACTGCCCTCGTCGGACACCACGAAACCCTACCCAAGGAGGCTCAACTGGCGTGGGTAACTGTGTCAGTCAAGCCTTACTGCAGACCCAAACGCTGCTACAAATGCCAGCACTACGGTCACACTGTCAACAATTGTGTTCTGACCTCACTAGGGGAAAGGTCACGGCAGGGTTAGCTCCCGAGGGATAATTATCAGATATGGCCAGCGCTATGTGTGGTCTGGGGTCTGCGAGTTTGTTGGCCAAGCTGGAATGGGCCATGGAAGAATTGGAGAGGGCCAAGGAAGAAATAGAGAGGGCCACGTTGGAGAACCTGAAATTAAGAGAAGAGATGGCGAGATTGAAGGGGGAGGCGGGACAGGGAAAGCCAGTGTCTGACGAAAATTCAAGAAAGCCAGTGTCTGACGAAAATTCAAGCGAGTGGAAGGTTGTAAGGACAGGGAAGACCAAACTGGTGATGAAGAAACACACCAAGGATACTTCAACAACGACATCAGCAGCTAAGTGTACCAACTCATTCAGTCCCTTGATAGACGAATTGGACGTTAGTACAGTCAGGGACAGGGCTGACAAGGAAGGTATAAAAACTTTAATTGTTGGTGACTCACAGGTAACGTACTTGGACAGGGCTTTTTGTGGTAAAAACATAAATAGGATGAGGGTGTGTTTGCCAGGAGCTGGGGTGGCGGATATAATTGACAGGATGGACAATATCTTGTCTGGTAATGGGAACAAACCCATTATCTGCCTCAGTGCAGGAGGCAATGATATTGGCCGGTGTAAGAGCGAGGAGCTTCTTGATAAGTTCAAGGCAGCTATAGATCGTATTAGGACTAAGGGAGGGATTCCTATCATATGCCGTGTCCTGCCTAGAAGGAGAGTTGGCAGTGAATGGTTGTCAAGGGCAGCTGGTGTCAACGACAGTCTTGACAGATATTGCAAGTCAATATCAGTCCCATTCATTGACAACTGGGACAACTTCTACAGAAGGACTCTTTATGCTAGGGATGGGGTGCACCTGTCTAGGATAGAGAGCAGCAACCCTGGCTGGGCTTCCTAGAGGGGCAGTTCAAAAGATATCGAAGTCTCTAAACCAAGTTAGGGAACATATATGACACGGGGGTGGGAGGAGACTGCAGTGGAGCGGTAAACAAAGTGAAAAGATTACAGGAAATAGTGTTAGGAATGATGACAAACTAAATTAGACAGGAGTTTAAAACTAAACGCGTAAGGAGTGACTCAGAACACGACTAACTTAAATGTATACTACGAACAGTAGAAGTATGAGAAAACAAATGGATGATATTAGGGCCTTGGTATGTACCGAAAAATCGATATAATAGCATTCACTGAAACATGATCAACCTAGACACACGTGAGTTACCGGTGGAATACCAAATATGGTTACAAACTGTTCCATACCGATAGGCAGACTAGGAAAGGAGGAGGAGTAGCACCTATGTTAGGGATAATCTGGAAGTGTGAAATAAATAAGGAAATAAAACTAAGCGAATACAGAAACAATGGATAAAATTAATCGACAGGAGTAATATATAGACTTCAATCTTGATAGAGTCAATGAGCGACTTATCTGGGATGAAATGCGCAGGGCTTCATACAACAAAGTTCGTATAGTAGGCGACTTTAACCTTTGGCCAAATAGATTGGACTGACTCTACAGGTAACTAAGAATTAGAGGATTTTTCTCGAGACGATCCAGGACTGTTTTCGTCAACATATATAACCGAACCTACCCGTAATAATATACTGGATTTAGTTCTGTCGTAAACAGAGAAAACCTCATTAGTAACAAGTCGGTATAGGGAAATCCAACTTGCAAACAGCTTATCACAAAGAAATTAGATTCCAGTTAGATTTTCAGGGCAGACGAAGAAAATTCCACTAAAGTACCAGATTTCAGAAGGGCAAACTTAACGAGATCTGAGATGCCGAAGTTCCACCTAATAATTTAAATAATGAGCTACTTAATGCACAAAGGCAGAACATACCTATACAAAAACTCAGGATCAGACAACACGACCCTAAAATGGATAAATAATTATTTAAAGAACATGATTGGCCAAAGGAAGGCTATAGTAGAAAGATAAATCGCGGGAGAAATTTACCTCCTGGATTATTATAGGGTATTGGCGAGTAGGTTAAAACCGAGATAAGGAAATCCAAGAGGAATAAATGAGGTAAGGATAGCAAGGAGGAGAAGACAAACCCTAAAGGATTCTAACAAATGTATCAAACTGAAACACTCCAGAAAAGATTGGACCAATACGGTCAGACACCGGCGAGCTCACTGATGACGCACAGAGAAATGAGGAATAATTTGAATAATTATTTTCTAAATTGAAGCCACCACCGAAAATTTAAACATGATACCTGGGGCAATCACTCTATTCAGAGATAGTGAAGAAAACAAATTAAGCGAGATAGTAGTGACTAGTAACGATGTGCGGTAAAGATAATAGACAAACCAAAGCCTACTGTCACCTGTCCATGAGATATTTGCCAGAGTATTAAAAAGAATGTAAGGAAGAGCTTAGTATGCCCTTAGCAAAGTTGTTTAACATAAATTAAAACAGGTGTAGTACCAGAATCCTGAGGATAGCGAATGTAACACTGATTTTCAAGAAGGGGATAGATCACTATCTCTAACTACCAATCAGTCTAACATCAATAGTAGGCAAATTTCTGGAAGCAATCATTTCAAAAATCTATTCTCGATATCACCTGGAGCAGCTAACCATTGATCAATGATTCCTGCGCATGGCTTCACAAGCTGACGCTCATGTCTAACTAATCTATTAACAATCTTTTCATCAGTTTTCGAATCGGTGGATCTAGGGCACAATTATGATGTGGTATCTCATTCTTTAGCAAAGCTCGACAGAGTCCCCTACCTAAAGACTAATTAGAAAGGTAGAAGCACATGGTAGAATAAAGGTAATATCCTTAAAATGGATTAGGCGTATTGTAGGACAGGAACAGCGAAAGTGAGCATTAATGGGCTTTAAGTCCCATTGGAGCAACGGCCACAGTGATTCCCAAGACTCTGTACTTGACCATTATTGTTTATTATATACATAAAACGACATAGATATCGCATAGACAGCAACATGCTAAATTTGCTGATGACACTCAAAATAGACGTGGTTATTAAATCTGACGAGGACTCAGCAAAACTATAGGAAGATCTAAAAATTTTTCTAATGGTCTGAAAAATGGCAGATGAAATTCAACATGGACAAACGAAGTACTCAGTATAGAGATGCAAACAGGGAAACCAGATAAATTGTGATGAACAATGATGCCATATAGAGAAACTCGACTTCAAGCAGAGAGATTTAGGAGTAATGATAAGTAGGAACCTTTAAGCCAAGTAAACAATGTTTTTGCTCGCAACAAGGCTAATAAAGTGTTTGGGTTCATACAAAGGAGTGTTAGTGTTACAAGACTACGCAGGTCATCCTAAAACTGTATCTTCCTCTTGTGAGACCACACACCTGGATTACACAGTTCAAGCCCTGGTCACTGTATTACAGAATGGACAGAATCCTTGGAAAGAATTCAGAGGAGAATGACAAGACTAATCCCGGGCATTAGGAACCTTGGAGTATAGAGACAGGTTAAAGCATCTAAATTTGCACTCCCTCTATAGACGAGCGAGGGGCGACCTGATAGAGGCGTGGTATGTAAGTGGAAGCTGCAGGGCTAAACAAAGGGACATTACAAAGGTACTCAAACTATCCAACCAGGAGCGAACTCGTAACAATGCTTTTAAATTTGACAAATTTAGATTTAGGCGTGAAATAGGTAAACACTGGTTTGGAAACAGAGTAGTGGATGAATGGAACAAGTTACCAAATATCATCATTAACTCGAATACGCTGAATAGCTTCAACCACCCACCATCCTACTACCACACAATCACAACCACCCCACCATTTTCACCACCATTACCATCCCACTATATCCACCACCCCACCATCTCAATCACCCCACCACCTCCACCATGACACCAACCCAGCATTCCACCACCATTACCAAACACCTCCCCACCACTTCTACCACTCCACTACCTCTACCACCCTACCATCCCCTCAGCTCTGCCACCCTCCCCTCCTCTCACCAGTACCACCCCACCCCTTCTATAACATTACCATTCCACCACCCCACCGCATCTACCATCCCACCATTCTACTACCCCAACACCTCTACCTCCCCACCATCCACTCAACTCTACCACCCTGACAAAGGTTACATAGCCACACGGAGAGGAGGTTCACTTCCTCACCTGTGCACGGCGTTATCACCACACCCTAGCGATTCTCTCAACACTCCGGCTCGCAGGATATACCACTACAACTTCCTCCACCACTAACACTACTACCATCTACTCTCTCACCAACTCCACCACCACCACCTTCCCACAATCACTACTTCTTTCCCCACCACCACCACCACCACCATCACCTACCCCAACGCGAGCACGACAACTTCCTCCCCCACCACCACCACCTACCACTCTCCCACTCCCTCACCCACCACTACCACTACCACCTTTTCCCCCACCACGACCACCACTGCCTCTTCCCCCACCACAACCTCTACTAACCTCCTCCTTCAGCTCCACCACCTCCTCCTCCTACCACCACCACCACCACCACCACCTTCTCCCCACCACCACAATCACATCCTCCTCCCACACCACCACCACCTCCTACTGTACCACCTCCACCACAACCACCTCCTCCTCCCGATCCACCGCGCCGCCTCCCCCTAATCATCACCACTTTTTCCCGCCACCATCAACACCAGTATTTCCTCTCGTGCGGAGGAAGGAGCTCTTGATATGGTAAGCCAATACTTGAAGGTTCTTGTGGGAAGGTGGCCGGAATGTGAACTATGCCAGTAATTTAATCATCTCTCTTATCTCCCTCGCTCTAGCTTGAAAACAAAGAAAAATTCAGGATTAATATTTTGATAAGTAGCTGTACGGAAGGAGGAGAATTACTGAGTCATTAAGAATGAAAAACCTTATGGCAATAATAATGAATGTTGTTAAGATTTTTGTAATATACTGTTCTATAATGTATGGTATTATGGCTGGTGTTATTATTCTAAAATCTCGAGGAATTTTTTTTCCTTTGTTAGTCTTATATATTTTTTTTAGTGTTGCCAAGAATTCTCTTGTTAGACTACTGAGGTAATAACGCTAGTTAATTTTAGAACAATGCAACTAGTTCATTTTAGAGCAATGCCACTAGTTTCTCTTACATAAGTGCCACTAGTTCATTATATTCCTCGCAAAATTGGCCCTAAATGCAGCGACGTGCCTTATTGTGTCAAAATTTTTCGAAAATCAGGATTCCTCTTTCGTCATTCTCTTATATTGTATAGTAATTATAAATTATATGTGACGAAAAAGTGGCGTAATTGCAACCAAAGAAAGCTGTACAAAATTTTTCCATTTTGTAAACTCGCCAAAACCTCATGATGCCGCCATATGTTGCCTCATAATTATGGGTTTTCTCCTGCCATTCAGCGGCCGAGTGGATTCACAGCTCTCCTATTGTCCACCCAGTTCATCTGCTCCAGCCAGCTGGGAATGGGTACCTAACTTTTCAACTGAAGTATGGCCGACAATGAACTCGACTGCCTTCATTTCCCCAACTATAATGATAGGTACCCATTGACAATTAAGTGAAATAAGGGTAAACAGAGTGTGAACCAGAGAATATTGGAAAACGAGACGAGTGTCGTGTCCCTTAGGCCGCTGTACCCCAACAGCATATTCTCTCTGATTTAATCTCAGAGAGCGATTCCAAATTTCCTTGAGATGTGGAGCCGAAGCTTCTCAGAGCCTGGGACTAAGCATTCCTATACACGAACATCTTGTTCCTCTATTTTTCCACTTTTCGAATAATTTCCATGACGTTGAATGATGGTAGGTTGGCGCTATTCTTTTCGCGTTGATAAAATATAATTTTGCCTGTTTCAGCTGGTCGCGTCGACCTGGGAAGTTTGTTGACCGAATTTCAGCTTCCCAGTCGTTCTAACCTAACAGTGCGTCTCTCACCACCTTTTGGCAAGAACCGTGATTATGTTTGTTTTGGTTTCTAATACACCACCATGTAAAGAGAGCTGGAACGGAGCATGTCTTAAAGGAGAGCCTTGAGGAGCTACGCCTATACCGCACTAATGAGGACATGACGTTTGCTTATGGCTACGGGCTATACAGTATATGTATTCAACTCCGTAATAACTCCTTGTAGGGGGGTATTAACACATGACGGATTTCGTTTGTCGAAAGAATAGAGCATTTTTTTTCAGGTTTTCAGTTTGGTTTTCTCTTTCGGTCTTCGAAATAGTGATTGATAGTGATAGTACAAGATTTTAAGGCATTTGGTTCCTTGCTCATATGTTTCATTACTTACCAAAGAGAAGTGAATATGAAAGTGGGGTTAATATAACATGCCCGGCATTCCTTTAGTGGCTATGAGGATAAAGCACACCGATTACTATGCCTTTAATATACAAAGAGGCAGCTTGGTTAATACTGTACTCAATCTCCTTCAAGTCTTCACTCGCAGATAGGTAGATTGGGGGTGTTCTGGGCAATGAGTTCCATATCCAATCGGGTACTACATTTTAATAAAGCTTAACTTTAGACTGTTGTTCTTTATTATTAACTCAATTTGTGGCTGGGAGGATTTCCCCTCGGAGCTTTTAACACTTTAGAGGTCAGCTTTACACTTAGGACTTTATACTGGATAAGGCTAGATAAATTTATTCAGTTAGAGAACCCGCTGCCTGCTAAAGGATTATTTTTTTTATTCTTGACATCGATTTTTGATCGAGGACATATGATTTAAATATCCTTTAGGATCCGCTGACTGCCACTTAATTTCCTTAGATTTTTCAGTGAAGTCTAACTGATTGTTTTGAATATCTTTAACTTCCTATTGCTTCTGTGTGTGTGTGTGTGTGTGTGTGTGTGTAAGATGCCATAACATTTTTTTTTGCTATTAGCATAGTACACATAAGCAAAGGAGAATAAGAGACTAGGACAATAATATCTGCATAACTAATTGTAGGACTGATTCTCCAATCCCTAATAATCTTCTTTCACCTCCTAACTGAAAAATGGCAAATGAAATTCAACACCAGCAAGTGCAGCGTACTTAATATTGGAAGAACAAATATTGATAATATATGCAGCCTAAACAACATCAACCTAGAGAAGTCGACGTGTGAAAGAGACCTAGGGGTACTTGTAAGCCCGGACCTACGGCCTAGAAAACAGTGCGTTAATGTTCGAAATAAGGCAAACAGAGTATTGGGTTTTATATCTAAAAGTGTAAGTAACAAGAGTGCAGAGGTCTTATTACAACTATATCTTGCGCTAGTCAGGCCGCACCTCGATTATGCGGTTCAGTTCTGGTGCCCCATAATAGAATGGATATAAATTCACTAGACTCGATGCAGCGAAGAATGACAAAATGATTCCGGGACTTAGAAACCTTCCATATCAGGATAGGTTAAAGAAACTTAACTTGCATTCCCTAGAAAGACGAAGAGTGGGAGATATGATAGAAGTATTTAAGTGGGTGAAAGGAATCAATAAAGGATATAGATAAAGTTCTTATAATATCCGGGCAGGATAGGACTTGGAGCAACGGATTCAAGTTGGATAAGTTTAGGTTTAGGAGGGAGATAGGAAGAAACTGGTTCACAAATAGGGTGGTGGACGAATGGAACAAGCTTAGCAACTTTGTAGTAAGTGCTGGAACGCTGGAAAGTTTCAAAAGAGGCTAGATAGATTCATGGATGATAGAGAGTGGTAGTAACTCTCGACAGGAGCTGCCATGCACAGGCCAACCGGCCTATTGCAGACTCCTTATTTTCTTATGTTCTTATGTTACCTCATGAGTCCAACATGCAATAAATTCAGTTGCCTCTGAAGAAGCCATGAACAAAGACGAAAACTAAGGTGCTCCAGTGTTTCCCTTTTCCTTCGTGATTTTATAGAGATTCATCTTGTCCACGTTTCCATTGTGGATCTACATTATATATATATATATATATATATATATATATAACCCGTAAGGAATTATTCTCCCACGTGACTTGGGGTTTATTATTATTAGATGGCAATGCAGTGGAAAAGCCCCTTGAAGAAAAAACCCGAACCAGCACAAACAACACTTAAATTACTAGAAAATGATTCTCAGTGACCCGTGGAAGGATAGCACCCGTGATTGGGGTGAATGAGACTCACTGTAAAATTTAGACACTTCTATTCCCTCCAACACTACAGACACAGTCAATAATGGTACACCAACATATGCGCACCTCTTAACCTGGCTTAAAACACTACTCTGGAGAACAAAAGTTATACATGATTTAGAAGTTATTAGAAACTTAGAAAATGGCTCTTTAGACAACAATAAATTCAAAGTATGAAGAAATGTTGCTGCGCACATGAACAGGCCTTAAGGGCATTCAACAAAAAACTATCAATCACTGAGAAAATGGTGTAGGAAATAAGAAATTATTAACTCCGCCATGAATAGGCTTTAAGGACACTCAACAAAATAATGGTACACCATCAGATGCACACCTCTAAACCTGGCTTAAGACACTACACTAGGGAACAAAAGTTATACATGATATTGAAATTATAAAGAAATATTAGATGCATTAAAGGAAAACTAAATCACAGTATTATTTATAACAGAAAAGAAGAACCTCATCTGAAAACAGTTCCCTCGTTATCTGATATCAATTAGTGGCACATAAACATTAGAAAACAATAAGTGATCAAGGGCCCTTCGTGCCCGGTGGACGGTGATACAGTTTACCAAAGCGTGAAAGTTCGAACGCTCGTGCTTCTGAGCAGTCGCTGGCTGGCTGACCCTATACAGCGACATCGTTTTCCAGCGTAAAAAAAATGGTTAATTAATGCCTTCCTAGATAAACCATCGAAATGAGACCAGGTTTGTTCCACTCTACGATTTTTTTGCGATTTTTCCACCAAGTTTGATGAAAAACGATTGTGCTGTTTCGGCTGCCCAAAACCGACACACACACAGACACACGGCTATTCCTATAGTATATGAGATAATCATGGTCGAGGTTGTTATAATCATGGTCGTGATTGTTATAATCATAGTCATGGTTGTTATTATCATAGTAGTGGTTGTTATAATCATGGTCGTGGTTGTTATAATCATGGTGGTGGTTGTTACAATCATAGTTGTGGTTGTTATAATAATGGTGGTGGTCATGATTTTGGTCGTCGTTGTTATAATCATGGTCGTGGGTGTTATAATCATAGTCGTGGTTGTTATAATCAAAGTCGTGGTTGTTATAATCATTGTCGTGGTTATGATCATAGTCGTGGTTGTTATAATCATGGTCGTGGGTATTATAATCATAGTCGTGGTTGTTATAATCATAGTCGTGGTTGTTATAATCATGGTCGTGGTTGTTATAATCAAGGTCGTGGTTGATACAATCATAGTCGTGGTTGTTATAATCATGGTAATGGTTATGATCATGGTCGTAGTTGTTATAATCATGGTCTTGAGTGTTATAATCAAAATCGTGGTTGTTATAATCATGGTCGTGGTTGTTATAATCATAGTCGTGGTTGTTATAATCATGGTTGTGAGTGTTATAATCCTAGTCGTGGTTGTTATAATCATGGTCGTATGTGTTATAATCATGGTCGTGGTTGTTATAATTATAGTCGTGGTTGTTATAATCAAGGTCGTGGTTGATACAATCATAGTCGTGGTTGTTAAAATCATGGTAATGGTTATGGTCATTGTCGTAGTTGTTATAATCATTGTCTTGGTTATGATCATAGTCGTGGTTGTTATAATCATGGTCGTGGATGTTATAATCATGGTCGTGGTTGTTATAATCATGTTCGTGGTTGTTATAATCATGCATGTGGTTGTTATAATCATAGTCGTGGTTGTTATAATCATGGTCGTGATTAGTCGTGGTTGTTATAATCATAGTCGTGGCTGTTATAATCATGGTCGTGGTTGTTATAATCAAGGTCGTGGTTGATACAATCATAGTCGTGGTTGTTATAATCATGGTAATGGTTATGGTCATGGTCGTAGTTGTTATAATCATTGTCTTGGTTATTATCATAGTCGTGGTTGTTATAATCATGGTCTTGGTTGTTATAATCATGGTCGTGGTTGTTATAATCATGTTCGTGGTTGTTATAATCATGCATGTGGTTGTTATAATCAAGGTCGTGGTTGATACAATCATAGTCGTGGTTGTTATAATCATGGTAATGGTTATGGTCATGGTCGTAGTTGTTATAATCATTGTCTTGGTTATTATCATAGTCGTGGTTGTTATAATCATGGTCTTGGTTGTTATAATCATGGTCGTGGTTGTTATAATCATGTTCGTGGTTGTTATAATCATGCATGTGGTTGTTATAATCATAGTCGTGGGTGTTATAATCATGGTCATGGTTGTTATAATCATAGTCGTGGTTGTTATAATCATAGTCGTGATTGATCATGGTTGTTATAATCATGGTCCTGGTTGTTATAATCAAGGTCGTGGTTGATACAATCATTAACAGTGTATGCAAGTTCCACCATGTTTTTCACTTCAACGGTATAGCAAAGAATATTTTTTTAGCATTACACTGTTATTATTTTATTGTCTAATCATCACTACATATAGCACCACCAATCATCTCTACATATAACATCATCCATCATCACTACATATAACATCATCCAGCATCACTACATATAGCACCACCATCACTACCATCACTACTAGCACCATCATCACTACCACCACTACTACCACCATCATCATTACCACACACCATCATTACCACTAATATCAACCAGTCTCTACCACCACCACTATCACCACAAACATGCCGCTATCACCATCACCACCACTACCACCGTCACCACCATCACTACATATAACACCATCCATCATCACTACATATAACACCATCCATCATCACTACATATAACACCACCCATCATCACTACATATAACATCCATCATCACTACAGATCGGTAAAGTAGTTCCGAGATTCTCGTGAAGACACACACACACACACACACACACACACACACACAAACATCTGTGAGGAACTACTACACCACGTGAGGTCCCTCCTAACACCATCTGTGAGGGAGTTACTACACCACATGTTTGCTGTTCAACACCTACAATAATCTATATGTTCACTGTATGTTCCTTTACCTTTCTCTAATGAAGGCTTTTGTTAAACCACCAATGTATGTAATAAGTCATTTATGTCCAATGTATATTTTCAGCCTTCGGGCTGCAGAACTTTTTCAATAAACCGTCAATTATTATTATCATTATTATTATTAAACACACAGACATACTTCTTTGTTTCATATATATATATATATATATATATATATATATATATATATATATATATATATATATATATATATATATATATATATATATACATCCTTGACCATCGAAGAGTCAAGAGGTACCTGGCGCTCCTCTCGGAGCAGCCAGGTCAACTGTCAAGTTGGCCCATACCAACCCCCTCCCCTGAACCCTCCTCCCCACCGGAATATCAACAAGTTCTCGCCAGAAGTTACAATTTCATTTGGGAAAGGAACGGAACCAGTGTTAAACAGAGGTGAACAGTGGTGAACAGTGCTTAAGTCAGTGAGAACAACTCAACAGTAACAGTCGTACCCAAGTTAACCTTCACACAGTGAGGTCCCAGGTACCCAGTGATAACGGCCCGTGAGACCAACAACCAGCGATGTGTTAATCCGTCTACGGTAGGAAGGCCTAAGACCAAACCTCACCCATATAACACCATCTGTGAGGGAATTACTACACCACATGTCCCTCATAACACCATATGTGAGGGAATTACTACACCACGTCAAGTCCCTCATCACACCATCTGTGAGGGAATTACTACACCACGTCAGGCCCCTCATAAGACCATCTGTGAGGGAACTACTACACTACGTGATGCCCCTCATAACACCATCTGTGAGGTAATTACTACACCACGTGAGGTCCCTCATAACACCATCTGTGAGGTAATTACTACACCACGTGAGGTCCCTCATAACACCATCTGTGAGGGAATTACTACACCACGTGAGGCCCCTCATAACACCATCTGCGAGGGAATTACTACACCACGCCAGGTACCTCATAACACCATCTGAGGGAACTACTACACCACGTGAGTTCCTCCTAACACCATCTGGGAGGGAGTTACTACACTACGAGTTTGCTGTTCAACACCTACATTAATCTGTATGTTCACTGTATGTTCCTTTACCTTTCTCTAATGAAGGCTTTTGTTAAACCACCAATGTATGTAATAAGTCATTTATGTCCAATGTAAATTTTCAGCCTTCGGGCTGCAGAATTTTTTTCAATAAACCGTTAATTATTATTATTATTATTACATACATACATACGGTACATACATCCATACGTGTGTGTGTTTGTATGTATGTATGCACTGTAGAGTAAATTCATGTGGGTGTGTGATTGTATATTTTTTGTTCTGGGAGTTGTATTCCAGGGCTCAGGTTCACTAATACTGCTGAGATACGAAGTTAGTAAATTCCGGGAGATCTGACGTCCATATAAACTCTCGGAAGTGCGATTCACTAAAATGCCGACAGTTGGCGGTGGTGTGTCTACTCTTGGCCAATCACTGCGACTGATACATAGCTCGGTAGGAGACGTAAGCCCATCATGTCATAACAAAATTAGATCCCGCAGGATGCACATGTTGAACTCGTGAATACTTATGATAATCTCGACATCCATTCTTATCTAAACAACGAAAACTACGTCAACACAGTAAACATCGAAAACACGAAGAATAAGGTTATTTACAGTTTTATGATTTTTGGAAGTTAGGTAAGGTTTTTAGTGGTTTCTTTGGTGTTCTTTATTGTATTTTACCCCCTATTTTCCCTCTTCTTCAAGCCCTGCCCACTTTTACCAACCAATATTGTTGGTAATTGGAAGTAACAAAACATTATGTACTGCTGTACACTGCTAAAACACTGATCAAATATCCCTTATGTTGTATCGTATTTCTAGATATATGGTACATTTTACACACTGCTAGATGGGTTAAAATACTTGTTTCTTAGCATTTTCTAATGTCATTACTGTAAGCCTTAGATGAGAGAAGGAACCTAGGTTGTTAGATAAAGTTTCATACTCCTGATTAGATATAACATAAAGGTTACTCTCATATATGTGGTTAGAACATTGGCAGCCTTACCTAACCTTATCTAACCTTAGGTTTTAATCTTCCAGATATACAATGACTGTCATGACAGTCTTGATCCACTTTGTAATTTTAATAATTTATTTATAGGTAACAGCACTCCGTGATACCGCCTGTACTCAGATAAGCAATTGTTTACGATTGGTATGCGTTACCAAGTATTGTATTAAAATCTGTTTTACTTTTAGGAGGACCAAGCCCTGTACCACCCCCGACTGCAACAGAAGAGGCAATGGCTGGTTAAGTTAGTGATGCTGCCATTCAGGGATGTTTGTTGAAGAGGAAGAGTAATTTATTTTTCAATTGTAGCCTCGGAGGTGCAAGGTTAGGTTAGCCAGTTGTGAGCATGATGAAATCGACGCATTGGTACAACTGCATCAGGAAGAATTACCATATAAATTTACTGTTAATTTAAGTTGTTAGGTTAGATTATGTGCAGGTAGCACCTGATGCATCAGTAAGGGCATGGGGAGCTGAGTATCAATAGATATATGGCCTCAGCATAGGTTTGTTTTATCTCCTTGTATTACATACAATTCAAATATGTAGCAATTATTGTCTTCTATTTTTTTCTTTTGGCTTATTTTAGCCCTGTACAGTTCAGAAATGAGAATCTCGGGGTACTTACAGCACTTAATGTATCAATTATAATCTGCTGCTGTAAACTGCATACATTTTTTTTGTCTTGTGATTCCTTTTCATGATCATATGTATAGTAGCAGGAATAAAAAATAATTTTTATTGCAATATTTTCCTGTATACTTATTAAAATTATAAAAGTGTTAAACTTCATTTTATTTCATTGTCCCTTAATTTGTTTTTAATTTTTATGTGAAAAGTTTCAAATGTAGCTTACATACATCTTCCGTAAACTGAAGCTAGAAGTTATTGCAGCCTCATTTTATAAATATGAAAAAAGTTCCTTGGTATGTGTGTGTGCTACATATGAAATTCAAGATAAACCTTTCAAGGCACTTTAATTCACATACAAAATATCTTGGTATGGCGAGGGCCAAGTTATAACAAGCTATTCTGCCAAGTATCCAAGAGGTACCCATGACTCATAGTTAAATAATACCTAACTCGATCTAAGTTCATCAAACCTAATATAAAAGGGGTAAAAATTTAGCAGTAGTGATTATTTTGCTGCAAAATTAGTGAAATGTATCTTACCCTAACATAACCTAACCTTATCTAATCTTACCTTACTTTATCTAACCTAACCTAACATTACCTTACCTAACCTAACCTAACCTAAGAAAGCCGCAATGCACGTGACAAACAATTAAGTTCCACAACGGGGTCTAGGGGGCGAATGATGTTTAAATTCCGAATCATATAATATCTTGTACAGTGGGCACATATCAGAGAAGTAATGAGGTTCTGGACACATATTTGAGAAGTGATAAGGTACTGGACACATATTTGAGAAGTAATAAGACACCGGGCACATGTTTAATGAAGTTAAAAGCTCTTGGGCACATGTCGAAGAGTTATGAGACATTTGATGTAGATTTAAAGGAGTAAGTGAACACTGAATAAATTTTCCAGGAGTAATAAGACGCATGAATCATCCTTAATAAGTAATTATATATGCAAAACATGTTTAAGGTGTATTCAGGTGTTGGGTGAATCTGGAACTTGTGTTTTTATCTTACGCTATCTAAAAATACTGACGTTTCTACATGCACATCTGAATTCTGAGTCATATGTGGTTACTTCTCTTCTTCTTCCTCTTCCTTTTCATTCTCCTCCTCCTTTTCCTCCTTCCCCTCCTCCTTGTCCTCCACATCGTCATGACTGCAATTCACTGATAACTCAATGCTTCAGGTACCAGACATTTGCATATAAATGGATAATCTAATTACAGGGGAATGAGTTGCATTAGTAACATTAACAGTAAAGAAATAAATATTTCTTACTTCCTCAAACAGAAACGTATTGTGTTTTTCTTAAATTCAATTGTCTTTAGTGTTCGTGTAAGTTTCTGAATTACCTCTTGTGTGAGATGTTTCTAAGCCAGTCATCAACAGCTTTGGGATTGTGTGTTATAGTGCCATGAGACAATGGAGAATGTCAGAAATGGGGGATAAGGAGAGTGATGGGGTTTCTGTAATGATGCCTTAATTATTATGATTTAGAAGTCTTATAAACAAACCGTGCACAGTATGAGGACAATCCCCGAGTCTTACAAACAAACCGTGTACAGTATGAGGATTATCACCGAGTCTTACAAACAAACCGTGTACAGTATGAGGATTATCACTGAGTCTTGCAAACAAACTGTACAGTATAAGGATAATCACTGAGTCTTACAAACAAACCGTGTACAGTATGAGGATTATCACTGAGTCTTGCAAACAAACCGTGTACAGTATAAGGAATCACCGAGTCTTACAAAACAAACCGTGTACAGTATGAGGATTATCACCGAGTCTTACAAACAAACCGTGTACAGTATGAGGATAATCACCGAGTCTTACAAACAAACCGTGTACAGTATGAGGATTATCACTGAGTCTTGCAAACAAACCGTGTACAGTATAAGGATAATCACCGAGTCTTACAAACAAACCGTGTACAGTATGAGGATTATCACTGAGTCTTACAAACAAACCGTGTACAGTATGAGGATAATCACCGAGTCTTACAAACAAACCGTGTACAGTATGAGGATAATCACCGAGTCTTACAAACAAACCGTGTACAGTATGAGGATAATCACCGAGTCTTACAAACAAACCGTGTACAGTATGAGGATAATCACCGAGTCTTACAAACAAACCGTGCACAGTATGAGGACAATCCCCGAGTCTTACAAACAAACCGTGTACAGTATGAGGATTATCACCGAGTCTTACAAACAAACCGTGTACAGTATGATAATCACCGAGTCTACAAACAAACCGTGCACAGTAGAGGACAATCCCCGAGTCTTACAAACAAACCGTGTACAGTATGAGGATTATCACCGAGTCTTACAAACAAACCGTGTACAGTATGAGGATAATCACCGAGTCTTACAAACAAACCGTGCACAGTATGAGGACAATCCCCGAGTCTTACAAACAAACCGTGTACAGTATGAGGATTATCACCGAGTCTTGCAAACAAACCGTGTACAGTATAAGGATAATCACCGAGTCTTACAAACAAACCGTGTATAGTATGAGGATAATCACTGAGTCTTACTAGTAGGTAGTAGGCAGCTACCAAACAGGGAGGTACTACCTCCTGGGAAGATATTGGAAGCATAATGTGTTGTCTAATGGTAGACCCTGCCATATGGCATCACGAAAATTGTGACCAAGTCCTAGGTTGCTGATATGACTTTCTGCCTCATTTACACACAATTGCAGGGTGGGTCTCAATTGTTTCTCTTACTTGGACAACACAACATATATAATGCATATAATTTCTCACTCTTGATCTATTTTTTAAATTTTTTATTTAGTTATGGTTATTATTTTGATTATTTTACTTGTATTAATTTGCTATTAATTGTATTAATTGTTGTAATAATAATAATAGATATTATTATTATTATTATTATTATTATTATTATTATTATAATGATTATTTATTAATATATTTCGCCCCCAGGCCCTGATGTGGGTCATTACCTGTGCCCGGGTACGCTAATGCCCGTAAAAAAAAAAAAAAAAATGCAGTATGAGGACAATCACTGAGTCTTACAAACAAACCGTGTACAATATGAAGATTATCACCGAGTCCTACAAACAAACCGTGTACAGTATGAGGATTATCACCGAGTCTTACAAACAAACTGAATACAGTATGAGGATTATCAACGAGTCCTACAAACAAACCGTGTACAGTATGAGGATTATCACTGTGTTTTACAAACAAACCGTGCACTGTATGAGGATTATCACTGTGTTTTACAAACAAACCGTGTACAGTATGAGGATTATCACCGAGTCCTACAAACAAACCGTGTACAGTATGAAATTAATCACTGAGTCTTTCATTTTGTCAACAGATAAGTGGCTTTGGGTCCAGAGTCCCAGAAATTCATACAATTAACATTTCAACTCACTGGTTGATAAAAGCGAAGGGGAAAAACAAATACGGCCCGAAACTGCATCAAAATTACACCGAGTTTTCTGAATTAGATATTAAGTTTATACTTTAGTTTCACTAAGGTAACTGGTTCGGTGGAGTCTCATATTTCCTGTGACGTTTTAGACTTTGACTGATCTATTTTATTGTTCACTGTACAGTTGGCAGATTTCTCTCAGACGTACCAATCCCTACATAGTCCACACAGCAACCAGGTTCCTATCTCGTTTTGGAGACTCTATGGGCTTATAGTCACATGTGTACACACTGAAGGACTGTGTGAAATATTTCTGTGACTGTTTATATATTTTCACAGTATTAAACAATTTATGGTTTGTGATAAGAAAAAATGGTAAGGGTGTAGAAAAAGGTGACCACCAGAAGGAATTTTCCGAATTGGTTAAAAAATTTCTACGCACTAATATAATAATATTAAAACAAAAATGGAAACGACAATGCATAGAACCTAATAGAACCTGACATAACATACCCAACCTATGGGTTTGTTAGGTCAGGTTGTATTAGTTTCTATGCATTATCGTGTTAATTTATGTGTTAAACAGCTTATGGTGATATACATCAGTAATAGCTAGGAGGAATACGTGGAAGTGTTCACCACCATTTAAAAAACGTCTCTTGAAAAGGTATTCAGAGACAAAAAAATAGCGCCGGGAGAGGTAACAAATGCTTCTCTTAATAGTAATGTAACAGTATGACACAGTTATGGGGAAAACAAAATATCTCTACCTTTTCCATCTGTGTATCTGTTGGGGACTGTTACCGTGTACTATATAACAACTACTTGTGAAATTGTCAAATATCCTTTTTTTTTTTTTCTTTTGGGGTTATACACCCGGGCAAAGGTCTCTGACCCACATCGGAGTCTGAGGCAAAAATATAATCACAATAATAATAATAATAATAATAAATAATAATAAATAATAATAAATAATAAATAATAATAAATAATAAATAATAATAAATAATAATAAATAATAATAAATAATAATAAAAATAATAAAAAAATAAAAAATAATAAATAATAATAAATAATAATAAATAATAATAAATAATAATAAAATAATAAATAAATAATAATAAATAATAATAAATAAATAAATAAATAAATATCAAAATAAATAAATAATAAAATAATAAAATAATAAAATAATAAAATAATAAAAATAATAAAATAATAAAATAATAAAATAATAAAATAATAAAATAATAAAAATAATAAAAATAATAAATAATAAAATAATAATATAATAATAAAAATAAAATAATAAAAAATAAAATAAAAATAAAAATAAAAATAATAATAAAAATAAAAATAAAAATAAAATAAATAAAAAAAATAATAATAATAATAAAATAAAATAATAATAAAAATAATAATAATAATAATATATATAATAATAATAATAATTAATAATAATAATAATAATAATAATATTAATAATAATAATAATAATAATAATAATAATAATAAATAATAATAATAATAATAATAATAATAATAATAATAATAATAATAATAATAATAATAATAATAATAATAATAATAATAATAATAATAATAATAATAATAATAATAATAATAATAATAATAATAATAATAATAATAATAATAATAATAATAATAATAATAATAATAATAATAATAATAATAATAATAATAATAATAATAATAATAATAATAATAATAATAATAATAATAATAATAATAATAATAATAATAATAATAATAATAATAATAATAATAATAATAATAATAATAATAATAATAATAATAATAATAATAATAATAATAATAATAATAATAATAATAATAATAATAATAATAATAATAATAATAATAATAATAATAATAATAATAATAATAATAATAATAATAATATAATAATACTAATAATAATAATAATAAATACTAATACTAATAATATATAATACAAATACTAAATAATACTAATACTAATAATACTAATACTAATAATACTAATACTAATAATAATAATACTAATACTAATAATACTAAATACTAATAATAATAATACTAATAATACTAATACTATAATACTAATACTAATAATACTTACTAATACTAATACTAATACTAATACTAATACTAATACTAATACTAATAATAATAATAATAATAATAATAATAATAATAATAATAATAATAATAATAATAATAATAATAATAATAATAATAATAATAATAATTAAAAAGAATCATAATAAATTTTATAAAATAATACAAAAGTAAAATAAAAATAAAATTATAATAATAATAATAAATATCAATATTGAAAAACAATATATGTTGTGTTGTCAAAGTGAAAGAAGCAATTGAGGCCCTGCAATTATGTGTAAATGAGGCAGGAAGTCAGATCAGCAACCTGGGACTTGGTCACAATTTTTGTGATACCATGTGCCAGCAGGATCTATTCAACACCACATTATGCTTCCAATATCTTCCCAGGTGGTAGTACCTCCCTGTTTGATAGCTGCCTACTACCTACTACCTTCCTGGGTTGTCACTACTTGTAACAATCCCTTGTGAAGAGTTACCTTAAATTTTAGAAATACTAAAATATAGATACAAGTTTGATGAATATTCTGTAATGAAATCCATGATGTTCCCTTTATTTGTATTTATTATAAAAGGTTTCTATGTACACTTTCAAAAAGGATTATCACCGTAACTTAATCACTATAGCTATGAGTGTTAAATGAAGACGGAGGCTATGTTAAACAGCTCTGCTAAGTACGTCCTGTCGATGTGAGAGTTGAGTGAGAATTGAGTAGAGACTTCTCGAGGGAGAACGGAAATATATCCGTCGTCCTCCCACGAGGAAGACGGGTCACCTCAACGATGACTCTAAATAACGTCTTCCTGTAGTGAGTGATATCAAACTACTGCCCACAATAGGTGGCCAGAGAGCCGGTTACTTAATCCTCCGCTCAGCACCAAGTGACGCGACTTCCCGTGGGGACACCTTATCACGTGCTCTGAACATTAGCCTCATAGCTAGTGGAAAGTTACAGGGGATGAGAAAGTATATAAATTTGTACTACCCCACATTTATATAAAAACTAAAGGGCTAATACAGGGGAATTGTTAAGCGGGATAAAATAAATAAAAAAAATCCTAAAAATACTTAACAATATAATAGAAAGTTGTTGTTTCTTTTAATATACTTCTAAATCATCAAAACAATAAGTATAGGAAAAATCAAGAAAATGAACAAACAACTTCTGGTGGACACCCTTTTCTACACCTTTACCGAAAAAATACATGAACGTAATTAATTTGTTGATTATAGAATGATTATTATCAATGTTTGTTTATTCTGGATGCTTAAAGGAAGCTGATAAATTAAGCTTATTGGTAACAAAAGCTATTTCTTGTCAGAGTTTCTTGAGAGTAATAGTTGTAAATCAATTTAACCTTTAGAGTGGAGGACTGTGGTCCTCCGCAGAAAGGCATTGATTCACCTTATAATTTATGATTCTATAACATTTGACCTTAAAAAAAAAATTGACGGTGTCAAGCTGACTGAAGTTAGAACCTACTTCATTTTGGTTTGATACGTAAACCTTTAGGGGGAAAATTCAAGGTATATCACTGTCTGACTCATGGACACGGGAACCCCTCTACAACCAGAACTAAACTGATGTGTGCTTAGTTGATAAGGTGGTTAAGTACTATACCTACTGTCAGTCAGTAACTTTAATGAATTTAGGGTGGCATATTGAATGCTAACAGGTGGTAAGCGAGGTTCTTATCGGATTATTTGTTAAAGGCTGTGGTGACAGAATGGATACAGTGGTCATGCCCTATCCTAAGGTAGCTGGTTTTTACCCCGGGAACCCAAGTACACCCACTTAAATGATTACTTAATTTTAGTGTTGGGGCAGTCAAATAACTCCTTTGCATTGGCCACACTGTCACCTTATGTACCGAAGGCTTGGTATTGAGTGTGCTTATATCCGACCAGCCTCTATCGGGTCATCAGTTCTATGTGACCCACCTTCATTTCTTATAAATCAATAAAATCATCCATTAGAAGATTATTAATTAATTGAGCTTAACTGTTAGCTATGACTTCCTGTTTAGTGATAGTTTCTCAGTCGTGAAAATAAAGTCTCTACTCTTGCCTAAATATATCTCAATGATTTAGTTACAATATAAAACCTCAAAGATTTATTGAAACTTGAAGCGTAGGAAGTAAAAGCTTGACTCTTGCTTGTAAACTTGTTCCTCAAGAGTCTTGGTTTCGTGTATTCAGCCTCACTCTCGTCATCTCTGATCTGTTTGTCAGATGCTATTTACGTGTGAGTGATGTTCTTTTAACTGGGATTTAAAACAGCCTCTTACCAATTAGATCACCTTTAGTTAAGTAAAACCCAAGAGTTGTCTTTGGTAACTACGAATTTTATAAGTTGTTTTGCTCAAGGTTTTTAGGCTAAAATTATATGTTAAATTTATTACTTGTGATTAAGATATTGCTTTGTCGAGACTTCTTAATTAAATGGTCAAATTATCTGTAAATGTATAACTGCTCAAAATATTCTCCACCGAACTGGAAAGAAAATTTAAAAGTGGGTCCCATAGGCAGAATGATACAATGAACACAGAACCTCGGTCAGCAATGCACTCGATCGCATTCTCTTCCCCAACTACTGTGTATTTTGGCATTTACAACTGAATCGGCTGGTAGAGCCCTGGGCCAGAGCCAACTTCCCTTACAACAAGAGGTGAGTACTGTATCCACTCTCCCTCCGTACACCCCATACAGCTATACTTACTGTTAAAGATGAACACGATGTCAACCAACAGCTCCTCTGATACGAAAACTAGAAAAATACTGATTCAACTCGGGTTACTGTGAAGATCATTAAGTTGATAATGAATTTGAGGTATAAATCGTCGTCACAGGGGTTAGGTAAGGTTAGGTTATATTAGGGTAGGTTTGCTAAGATTACATTCGATTAGATTAGATTAGGAAATAATAGATTAAGTTAGATTAGATATGGTTAGGTTTGGTTAAATTAGGATATGTTGGGTTAAGTTAGCTTGGTTAGACTAGGTTCGGTTAGATTAGATTAGGTTAGGTTAGGTTAGATTAGATTAGATTAGATTAGAATAGGTTAGGTTAGATTGTTGTTGTTGTTATTGTTATAATGTCTTTTAGCGTGTGGCAAAGGTTAGGTTCGTCAGGTATTTCCAAGGATATTACTGTACTAACCACATCGTTGTGTATAAGTAATCATTTTGAAGATTTTCCGTGTAGAGAAATTAGGCTATTGGTCAAACCTTATTGTTAGTTGTGCCTTTTGTCAGAACATTACTTTCGATTTGTTATAAAGAGACAAACATAGTATCGTCCATCCATGTAATTTTCTTCTTGTGGATTAGAAAGAACATCTGTACTCTCCATACTAATTACGGTCACTTTTCCTTGTGTCTCAACCATCATTTAAAATTCCTTATTTTCTGTATGTCAAGCGTATTTTAGCCCTTATTATTCTCCCATCTCTTTTTCTCTTTATGTACAGCATTCTCTCTTACCCTCTGTTTATAAACTTACAAGGCAAACCGATAGCCGAGATATTCCTAAAACATGAATCTGAAAAGACTTGGTGTTTACATAACATAGAAACAAATAACTAATTTAACAACACACGTAAAAGAACTATCATGGTAAATAAATAAATACATAAATAAATAAATAAAAGTACAACATAAATACAAAATAATGTTCTAAATAGTTGAAAATGTTTTATTTAAATTCTTAAAACATCGTTTCGAAAAATCAACACTCCATTCGAATATAGAAACAAATAGAATAATATAGAGAGAGAGAGAGAGAGAGAGAGAGAGAGAGATTTTCTGAATGACGGCCGTATATATTTTTGCCGAGTGGGAGGGATTGCAATAGGTTTTAAAAATGATAATGGAAAAAGGGGAGTGGGAGAGAGGGAGACGGGAAAGAGATGGTGGGGGTGGGAAATGAGAACATATAGAGCAGAGTGGAACAGAGGAAAGAGATAAAGAGGAGAGAGGAAAAGAGGAAAGAGAAGGGTAAGAGAGGACAGGATGAGGCAAGATAGGGGGTGAAGAAAAATGGAGAGAGAGAAGCTAGAGAAAGCGAGAGGGATAATGTGAAAGAAGACAAAGAAGAGGAAGATGAAAGAGAAGAGACAGAGACGCGGACTCAAGGGGGATGGAGACGAGGAAAGAGACAACAGCGAAATCATCGATAAGGATAAATAACATGAGAGAGAAATGAGAAGGGAAATTGAAGGATGCAAAAGAAGAAGAGAGAGTGGAGGGAGAATGAGATGAAGAAAAGAAGAAACTTTAAAGAAAAATAACATGGATAAAACACATATGGTGAAAGATGGATTTAAGTGTTCATATTCATTTGCTGATGGTTTGGGAAAAGTGAAAAAAGTGGAAATGAAACGCGTACCATCAACAACCACGCAAACTAACGCTGTGTGTCAATTCTTGCGTTGTCTTAAAAACTAGAATCAACAAAACATGTTAGCTGATCTTCTCAATGTAGGTTAATCATATGGTAAGCAAATAATTCATTAGTCTTGTCTAGGCTTATGCTTAGTGGGCGGGAAGGTTTGCTGCTTATGGCACACACTGAGGACACGACCTCCATACCTCCACATGCCCCTCTTCCGGCCTTGCCAAGCTGAAATTATTAGGATAATGTATTGTGGCTGCAGAAAAAGAAAGAGAAACATTCCCCCTCCGTAGATTTTACATTTCAGTGATTTGGTCTCTTATTAGTGTGGCAGTAATAATATTTCTCAACAAGTGATACTAAAGCCTAATTTTGTTAAGATACGGGAATTGAGTGTTGTATTCAGAAAATCAAATGTGCAAAAAAAACAATAAGTTTTACTTTACTTCATTTACCTGCATGTGTTGGGTCTGGAACATAACCCCTTCTTTACGGGACGCCACATTTAACAATAAAATATATATACTTTTTTTTTTACATTTTCTGTATCCCATCGTGACAATTCGAACACTCTGTATGCATCATCAGGCAAACTATAAACACAAAACCATGAGAATTTTTTGTAACCTTCTCTTCCCAGTTTGCCGACCGCAAATCCTTTTTTATATTTTTATTTTTTGGTAGAGATTATCATGTATCCTGAAAACGTGAGCGACAAGACGACGCCAGTTACCGTTTCTGCTGCTACCTCCCCCTTCACTCCCCTTCATCTCGTCAGATGTCACTTGGCGCGAATTATCAACCACTCATCAAATAGAATTGAAAAGTGACATAACCAAAGCCACGCCTCAATACTATAATCCAAATATATGAATTATTAATATCATGGTATCATGAGTACTAATATCAAGAACCTAATCTCACCTTACCTAACATAATGTAGGCAAAGTTTGGTTATACGGAGATAGCTAAGGACGTCTTGAATATAGAATGCTGTTACCTTGCACACGTCTTCATGACAACACCTTTATAATTCTCCTTAAGTTATGCAATACAGTACTTCACATTTTCCTTAGTAAATACAAGCGGAGATTCACATTATAACAGCGACAGGTACAGTGACCCAGCTACTAGAACGCGTTACTCAATAGGGTGTGTCATAGAGGGAAGATCAGCTAAAACTAATGGCCCATCACTTTTTTGGTAGATTTTAGTGCATATAAACAGAAAATAATTTTAGTTTCAATATTTAAATCTTTTTGCTAGGTAAATTTTTAGCGTGAAATTTATCGAAAATCTAACGTACAGGCCAGTATTAGTATCATAAATTAAATAGTGAACATTGCTTTTCAGACTTAATTTTTTAACAACCCAACTAACAATATTTTTTTTCAGTCGGATCCGATGCATTTATAAGTTGATAAATATTTTGCGATGGCCAGCCAGGACGAGGAACCGCAAAATCCAGCCATCTCAGTCACTATCTTGGGTCTGGGAGAGAGCCCTGGTCGGAGCTACTACATTGAGAGATGCTTTGAGATACGGTGTTTAAATCAGGCAACCAAAGTGAAAAAGAACCAAAGAACTTTCATAAATAAAGAGACGCTGGCGTGAGACAATTCACAAAGCTGTCTTGGCATTAAAGTACACTCTGGCTAACGCTCAGAGGAAAACTTGCAGTTAAGGACAGCTTGCTGCCAACTGACCAGTTATTTGACATAATTACGGTAAGTACCAATTGTTCTCTGTCCCGGAGTTTGGATGCGATCGTGACTGTAAATCCGAGGCCCACATCTCCTGTATTTGTAAAGCGAACTGGAAGATTCTTGTGGATTGAACTGCATTTGTCAAAGCACAGAGAGAGAAGACTGGCAGTATAGGGTTTCCCATGATTTCTAGCCAAGATATTCCGAGTCCAAGAGACAGGTGGAGGCTGCCACAGAGAGACAGAAGAGGAGAAGCGTTGTCGAGAAAAAGAGGACTTGAGAAGGCCCAGGGTGAGGTAAAAAGGCTATTGATTGGAGTCAAACCGATTCAGAGTTTAATGATCTCCCCATGGCTGATCCGAGGCCATCTAGAAATGAATGGTGACTTTGTCCTCAACCCAGTAACAACAATGATCCCAAACCTCCACCCAGGCATAAGATTCGAACTAGGAAAGGATATCCTGAGCATAGCTCTGGCCAGCATGCGACACCACACTGCACCAGAGAAACTGCAGAGAGCAACAGCTACTGATTGACGGTGGTCGATAACACCTGATGATGTTCACCTGGTGATAGATCATGCAACAAAGCAAGGAGAGCTTCAGGAGAAACTTCACTAAACCTGAAGAGGAGTTTTGATTTAGGGGATAAGAGAAAATGGAATCAATTGTTTTCCATGTCTCTTGATGGGAGAAGGATACTAAAGTGTTCTTGGGCAAAGTTGAGATTCTTGACAAGCTGTTCCCGTCAGCGGTGAAGGAGGAACACTACCCCTGCCGCAGTGAACCAGGAGGGAAGTATTTGTGGCATTTCACCCAGAGATGATGATATCAGAAACCACGATAGTGGCAGATAAATACTAGAATCTACCCAGAGAGAGGAACGTAGACCAGACCCTGCAGGCTGGCTGGAGGGACAAAACGCCAACACGAACACAGGGTAAGGGGGGTCATACAGTGGATAGAGCGGAAGATTGGGAGAAGCTGGTCTGGTCGGCTGGTAGATCACACCAATGAGTTGCTATCAGACATCTGATCAGAGGAGCGATGGCAAGACTCTTCAAACAACAGATGGTCTGGTCCTTCTTGGCAAGATGCTGGACTTGCCACCGAGAGTTAGGAAATAAATCCGTAGCTTTTAAAAAATCATAGTTGGCCTCCACCAAGTGAGCTTGCACATACTGTCATTGACGACCTGAGTACTGACCAGTACTATGGGTTACATGATTTGCAGTGCCATCAAAACTAGGTCATGCCTGATAGACTTGCTTACTCCGCAGATAGGTCCAGTCTCACATTCAGGTGTTTCTTCCACAACGGCTTCCAGGTTCTGTGAATTTGAATGTCATCATAAACTGAAAGGGAACCAGCTTCACAACCTGAGACTTATTGTCCAATCTTGACGTGAGGCCCATTTGCCAAATTGGTTCAACACCAAGGTCAAGTCATCGTTTCTCCGAATGGTGTTCTTCTTCCAGCTTGAGCCCTGAGGAGTCAGCCAAGGAAGGTTGTTCGATTGTGGAGGACGAGATCTTTCCTGGAAGGCCTGAATTCCTGGAGGCCTTGCAGACAATGCTCTGCAACAAGGAGTGAGGAGGAGAGAAGAGTGGCAGCCGTAAGGCGTTCTCTTGGTGGTGCAGCAACACTTAATGGTAGTAAACCGGTTTTGTATTTACATTTTGTGGAATATTAAAATTTAATAAATATGTCAAGATCATTCGCTTCACTATTCTGGACTCACGCATCCTAATAAATTAACCTGATACATTTATTTACTTAAATAAGCTATTTAGTGGTAAGTAAAAAGGGTGGGAATACTGAATTTTCATAAGATTTACAAGGCTAAAATTTACCGAGCAAAAAATGAAACTTTTTCAAATCTGAAGATATCACATGATTCTAAATACAGAACTACATTTATTATACTATGGAATATCAAAAAAAAAATTTCGTATGACATGCTAATCTTTACCTCTACAATCTACGTAAAAAAAGACTTTGAATTTATGAATATTATTATCTATTCAGAGAGATACATTCTTATCTTATAGTTCAAAGCTAAAAGATTTTGCCTAAAAGAAAGACATCATAGGAGAAGGAGTTCCACCGTTGGGCTAAAAGTAAGGACAAGACGTTACCAAATTTATTCTTTACCTGTGGAGTTTTGACAAATTGACGATGAGTTATAATTAAGAGCTTACAGAGTAGCACTAAAATATCTGGGCTTACAATATCGAGGAATGAAAGATAAAATTTCACCAGCACATAGATTGATAAATGAACGACTCCACATCGTCTCACATGAACGGGCGAGAGGTATACAGTCGGGAACAAAAGTCCTGTCGCCTCTTTTGCTGTTCCACGAACCCCCGTGATTCTGACTCGTAAACCTAAAGCGGTAGTAGACATTGATGCATTATTCTGTCCATAAATGCTTCGGATTCACGAGTCTGAATATCAGAGCTCGTGGAACAACAGAAGAGGCGACAGCACTTTTGTTTGTGACTACGTGAAGAGTGAGCACCTGGCAGGCTGACGCATACGAATCAATTAAAAAAATATGATAACATAGATTGATAGATGTAAATGGTTTGAGAAAATACCATAGAAAGAAGCAGATTTAGGAATATAGTTGAAGGAAAGGGTGGTTAAAGATGCAATCAAGAGGTGGTAAGTACGATACTATTAAAAATATTTGAAAGTGACAAGTTAACTCTTCTGCAGTGTGCTATGTGTGTTGAGAGAAAAGAGGTTTAACCTGGTTGTAGGGAGATGGGTGCAGGCAGAGTCTTCTATTTTTAAGTCTGTATCGATTCTTGCTATTAACAGTATTTTGACACAAAAGAAAAGAAAAACATAGCTACCTGTAAGGAGAATCTTTGTGCAGTATATCAACAATAAGAACGTGGGAGTCCGCGAAAAATATCTAAGATGGGAAGCGTTTGGTGAGGAAAACCAGAAACAAACTGTTTTTCGTCGACAATTCCAGAGGTAAATAGACATAAAAGTCAAAGTTGTAAGGGAGGAGACTGAAGTTTATTCTGCATTCCCTGTGCCATAGGGTCTGCCCATAATAAAGTGACGCGTACCCTGAAGACTTGGACCCAAGCTTGGTGCTTTTAGCGACTACCCATGTAAACACCCAAGCTGAAATTTTAAGAAACTCGATATCTCTTCATGTGTCAGAGAAGTTATGTTAATATGATAAATATACTCAAAGTTGACGATCTGTAACCCATCCACTCCTATAACCACTTTATGTCCCTGGGATTATGCCTATGTTTTGCCATGACATTTTTTGCTGCTCCTGTGAAATGCTTTTTTTTTCACGGTAGCATTACCCTATTTATCTTAATCACTTTCTTCTTTTAATTACTTTGTGCTTTCAATAATTACTTAGTTTTTTCTACATTCATTCTCTAAGCTTATTTACACGTTCACATTTATTTTGTTTTATTATTATCATTCATTCCTCTTTATTTCCTTATTCTTTCAATCATTTTTCCTAAAACTTTAGATTCTCTTTTGCAATTCTTGTTTTTACTCCTTTATTCCTACTTTTTCGCTTCTCCTTTTTAACCTTTGTAATGCTTTTATTCCCTCTATTCCTTCTTTTCGTTACTCTTCTTATCTTAATTTTCCTTACTCACTTATTTCTCCTTTCTCTTTCAATTCTTGCTTTCTTCATTCATCCATCCTTTTTTATTTACTCTTTCACTCCTCATTTTTAATATTTTTTTCTCTTACTTCTTCCATCCTGTTTATCCAATCTCTTCTTTACCTGTTTTTACTCATCTTTTCCTTATCTTTTCCATTCTCCTTTTCCTTACTTTATAATTCAATTTTTTGTCTTTTTACACACTACTTTTCTTTCCATTTTCATCCTTTTTTCTCCAATTAATTCATTCTTCTTTCTCCCTATTTTATCACTTCTTTTTTCATATCACCTTTAATCTTCTCTATTTGTGCCCCTCTTGTACTCTTTACCTTTCCTTACTCCTCTCTTTTCTCTCTCTCTCGCTCTCTAATTTTCCTTCTTCCCTTTGCTCTCTTTCTCTCTTACTTTAACATTCTTCCTTCCTCCTCGCCTCTTTTTTCTTACTTTATCAACTTTACATCCCCTCCATCCCCCTTATCTTTTCTTTATTCTTACTTTATCAATCTTTCATTTCACTTTTAACCTACTTCAATATTCTTTTCTTTTCTTAGTTCAGTCTTCCTCTTCATCTTATGACTCATCTTTATTCACCATCATGTGTGTGTGTGTCTCTCTCTCCCTTCCCCCTCATGTATCATATTTATCATCCTTTACGTCTATTTCCTTTTACTCTTATACTGCATCCCTATCACCCTCCACGTCTCTCCCTCCACCATTATGCACCATCTTCTTCCATCAGTTAAGCTTCTCTCCTTTCTTTGAAGTGAAGATTTGAGAACACTTCTGATTTTCTCATTTAATCTAAAGCATTAATATAGCGTCCAAAATTGCGTAGAAATGGCGCTGACACTATACCAGTTGGGAGCGGTAAAATATCATGGTGCATGTCTTTGAGCATCTGAGAGACTTGGGCTGTTGGAGAGAGCAGGGGGGCCTACACTGGGTTCAAATGAGCTTTGGTGTTTTGAGCCTGAAACACGACATAGTCTGTTTAAGCTCCCACCTTGTTGCAGAGGATGAAACTAATTAGATTTTTACTTCGCCTTTCATCAGTGCAAGGCTTTACTTGTACCCAAATAAAATTTGTCTGTTCATAATTTTTGTAAATTCTAAGAAAACCACCATGTTTTACCGTTTTAAAAGGGTTGCCGCGCGGGGTCATTGTTTTAATCAAGTCCGGTGGAAAAACTGTAAGACGCTGGGGGTGCTACCGGCTGGGCCAAAAATATATTGTTTCTTCTGTATTAAAGAAAAGTTTTTAGTAACAGTACGTAGTTCTCTCTGGCGTTTGCTTGTGTGTTGCGGGAAAAGCCTCTTCCGACCAAATGTAATCACGGGGTTCGTACCCTCTGGCTTTGATGTTTCTTAAAGACATTTCCGTCATCAGGTGAATTAGTGGCGGAGGAACTAACATAGTTATGGGTAATATCTCAGTATTATCGGACTGGGAGCTTAAATTTAAGTTTGTGTTTCTTCCTTGTTAAGGAATTTTTGAGCCACATAATCACCTGTGCGCACAAAGTAAAAATATCCCTTAAGTTTTGGCCGTAAAAAATTCAATTACTTGAGAGTTAAGCTCAGATAATACTAACTATCTTGATTACTTTTGACAGCCTCTATCACGGTCATGTTGGTTAACTCATTCATGGGGAATTAGTCTGAAAATTATGTTTGAATCTTATAAAGATTAGTAAAAGTTAATAAAAACAATTATTGAAACCTGCGTAAACTAACAGAAGCCAACATTTTGTGCAATAATAAGTTATGGATTGCTTCTTTACATCAACAAACAGTATACAATAATATGCTGTCATAGACCCACCTGTCTGAGGTCGGCACTGGTGAACACTTTCCTCTCTCATCATGAATGCATTTAGTTTGATGGATGTATACTAGACATTATACCATTGTGTTATAATCACTATATATATCATACATTTCTTGTTTTCATTACAGCTGAACACGTCCTATTATTTCTCGAGTTTCCCTTAAATTTCTGAGGAAGAAGATGGTCTCATATTTCCCGAATAATAAATGTTATGAAACTGATAATGGATTTAAAGCGTAAAAATAAAAAAAAATAAAAGACACTGAACTCTTCTCTAAATGCTCTTCATTCATCCCTTTAAGCAATAAACCCAACCTAGTAGGCCTATATAAATTAATTTTCTACTGAGTTTTAACAATACAAGCAAACAAAAAGTTATCCCTATTCGACAAAAACTTCAGTTGCTAATCATACCCTGATGGTCCCTGACAAGAAGAGATAATACATTTAACTTCTGTCCACTACAAAATATAGAATACATTATATTTATTGTTTTATTCTTGTTGTTAAATCCTTTCCTGGCTGTTCCCCATGAATAAAGTAACATGAGCATAATATATTTAGTCGACAAATCCAGTGCATTGTTTGTTATTGTCAACGGTCACAGCCACACGAGTGAATGGAATAAAGCTTAGAATAACGATTAGAAATGTAAAATTGGGATGTGACGTAACACAGGAAACATTTGCCCTACCCGAGGCCACTTATCCAGTGATCGGAGTCCCCTCTCCCTGTCTATATAACCCGGAGTGTTTTGCCTACTCTCACTTGTGTTACGCAGTAGTTGGTAAATGTAGATATACGAAAGCGA
Source organism: Homarus americanus (assembly GCF_018991925.1). Lineage (NCBI taxonomy): Eukaryota > Metazoa > Arthropoda > Malacostraca > Decapoda > Nephropidae > Homarus > Homarus americanus. The sequence continues at coordinate 3,820,075 of NW_024732867.1, read as the reverse complement.
TTTTTTAATCGCTCATTGAGTTTTGGTAAAGTACACATTGAAGAAGATGGTATTTGCCTCTCCATCCTAGACGTCTGTACGTAACAAAGAACGGCTATCAAATTTTGTTGAGGGCTGAGAATGACGGCAAAAAGAACTCACAATGTAATAATGACAGATATTTACTGTATAGTTGTGAAAGATGGGATGCAATGCAAACACTATGGGAGCCCACTACCCAGAACACAATAAACCTTGTGATGAGCTGGGATGGTCATGTATTTTATCTGTTTGGGTAGAAAAAGGATGTTTTTAGACCATTGTGAACTCAGAGGAACTCCTTATACTGGAAATTATTATTCCAATACAATGAAATAGCAACTGATTAGGACGATAACTCTGAGATATAGTATATACCCAGAATGCACCAATAACTGAAGGAAAATTCACCTAGACAACTAAACACGTACTGTTTGTTTGTTTGTGTGTGTGTGTCCGCACGAGAATCTCGGAAACTACTTTACCGATCTGTAGTAATGATGGATGCTGTTATATGTAGTGATGATGATGGATGGTGTTATATGTATTAATGATGGATGATGTTATATGTAGTGATGATGGATGTTGTTATATGTAGTGTTGATGGGTGGTGTTATATGTAGTGATGATGGATGGTGTTATATGTAGTGATGATGGATGATGTTATATGTAGTGATGATGGGTGGTGGTATATGTAGTGATGATGGGTGGTGTTTTATATATATATATATATATATATATATATATATATATATATATATTACAAAGAAGTCTGTCTGTCTGTCTGTTCACCTTTCTCTGGGATCAAACCCGGTCCACTTGCTGGCGAGGCGAGAATGCTTACCATTGCACCCCAGGTCGCCAATAAGTGCTACAGTGTAGCTGCTACACCACTTGACACAGATCCAGCGACTGGTCCGGCAAAAGTACCGAAAATCTCATCCAATGACCTTTATTCATACAGATTCATGATTAGAGAAGACAGTTTCAACCAGATACTAAGATCAAAGAACCTCTTCCACCAGTTTGTGGTGGACATGTATACCAAAATTGAAACAGAAAGACTCACCTTCATACGACTCAACCAAAAGAAGATCAGGGTTGATGACTACATTCATCTGAGAGATGCGATAGCAAGGGATGGACATGTGGGCAATGTTGGATAGCTGGTGATTCTCCCCTCTTCCTTCACTGGAGGTCCGCGATACATGCATGAAAAGACTCAGAATGCCTTGACCTACGTCAGAAACTATGGACGACCAGATCTCTTCATTACTTTTACATGCAATCCTGTATGGACTGACATAACAGAAGCTCTAATGGAAGGCCAGAAAAGACAAGATCGGCATGATATTATAGCGGGAGTATTTCGTCAGAAAGTGATCAAACTCATGGACTTGCTTACAAAAGCATCAATCTTTGGCCCTACACGGTCTACATGTACTCCATTGAGTGGCAGAAACGAGGTCTACCACATGCCCATGTCTTGATCTGGCTGAAAGAGAAACTTCGACCGAACATGATTGACAACTGCATACGAGCAGAGTTCCCTGATTTAGAAGAAGAAGATCCAGTTCTCTATGAGATTATCAAGAAGAAAATTATACATGGGCCATGTGGCCCGTTCAACAGACACTCTCCATGCAAGAAAGATGGATGTTGCACCAAAAACTTCCCAAAAGACCTGATAAAGGATACTCAGAGTGGAGAAGATGGCTATCCTCAGTACAGGAGAAGAGCGCCAGGCGCTGGAGATTTTACAGCAGTGTTGCGACCTGGAACAGACAGTGAAATAACAGTAGACAACAAATGGGTGGTCCCCTACAATCCTCTTTTGAGTAAAGCATTATATGCGCACATCAATGTGGAGTTCTGCAATTCAGTCAAGTCCATCAAGTATGTCTGCAAATACGTCAACAAAGGCTCTGACCAAGCGATCTTTGCATTGGAAAAGGATGGAAATCATGATGAGGTGACACAGTTTAAGCAAGGTCGTTATATATGCAGCAATAAAGCCCTATGGAGAATTTTTTATTTTCCCATACACGAACGATGTCCAACAATAGTTCATCTGGCAGTTCACCTGGAAAATGGACAAAGAGTATACTTCACAGATGAGTCCCTCCAAAATCAAATAGCAAATCCTGCTGATACGACCCTCACTGCATTTCTCAAGCTTTCACAGGAAGATGAGCTTGCTCAAACACTCCTGTATGTTGACATACCCAAGCTCTACATATGGCAAGCTTCAAGGAAAAAGTTCCAGAGAAGAGCTCAAGGATCCGATGTTGAAGGATATCCAGGGATAAAGTCAGGCAATGCTTTGGGACGTGTCTACTCGGTTCACCCCAACAACTTTGAATGCTACTGTTTGAGACTACTTTTGCACCACATCCGTGGCCCAACATCATATGCAGCACTCAAGACAGTGAATGGACAAGTCTGCAGAACGTATCAGGAAGCGTGCAATCTCCTTGGCCTACTGGAAGATGATGGTCACTGGAATGACACATTAGAAGAGGCAGCAGCTACTCAATCGCCAATGAGAATGAGGAACCTGTTTGCCATCATGATTGCTACATGTGGACTTTCCAACCCAAGCCAGCTCTGGAAAAACCACCAAGAAAGTCTTTCAGAGGATCTGTTTCATCAAGCAAGAAGAGAACATCCTGGTCAAGAGATTGAGTTCATGAATGATATGTTCAACAGTGCTCTGATCATGCTGGAAGACAAAGTGATGGAGCTATGAGGAAAAAACCTGACTGATTTTGGATTGCCTTCCCCAAACCGAGAAGAACCAGTAGTTGCAAACAGGGAGTTGCTCAGAGAGACAGACTACTCAGTTGAAGTTCTGGTGAATTTTTTTGAAGAAAATAAGCCTCACCTGGCGCCTGATCAAGCAAATGCTTATGAACAGATCTTGCAAGCAATACAAACGGAGCAGGGAGGTATGATCTTTCTCGATGCACCTGGCGGGACAGGAAAAACATTCCTGATCAACTTTCTGTTGGCCAAAGTACGTAATCAGGGAAAAATTGCTCTTGCTGTGGCATCCTCAGGCATTGCTGCAACATTACTAGAAGGAGGACGTACTTCACACTCAACTTTTAAACTGCCTCTCAACCTCGCTCACAATGAGAATCCAGTGTGCAACATCAAAAAAGGATCGGCAAAGGCAAAACTCTTAGAAAAATGCAGCCTCATAGTCTGGGATGAATGCACTATGTCTCACAGGGTAGCGTTTGAAGCATTGGACAGGACCTTGCAAGACACGAAAAAATGACCATCTCATGGGTACCATTACGATGGTCATTGCTGAAGACATTTCGCCAGACCCTACCTGTCATTCCTCGAAGCACTCCAGCTGATGAACTGAATGCGTGCCTCAAGGCATCATACTTTTGGAGAAGTGTTGAGACACTCACCCTATCCACAAACATGAGAGTACATCTACAAGGAGATCAGGATGCTGGACGGTTTGCAAACCTTCTACTACAGATTGGGAATGGAACTTTCCCTGTTGATTCAGAAGGACAAATATAATCATTCCTCAAGGATGGGGAAATGTTCTAAAGTCCTCAACTGACCTCACTAACATGGTCTACCCAAACATTATCCACCACTACAAGGAACACAAGTGGCTGCGTCAACGCGCAATTCTGGCACCAAAGAATGAAGCAGTGGCTGAAATCAACATGACTCTACTCAGACGGCTTCCAGGCAGTGAGACCTCATTCAAATCTGTTGATACAGTAATCGACCAGGACCAAGCAGGCCAGTACCCTGCAGAATTCCTTAATTCTTTGGAGCCCGCTGGAATTCCGCCTCACCACCTCACTCTCAAGATTGGAACTCCTATAATGCTCTTCAGAAATCTTGAACCACCAATCCTCTGCAATGGCACAAGACTGGTGGTGAAGAACATGATGCCACATGTACTGGAAGCTACAATACTGACAGGAAAAGCTAAAGGAGAGGACGTTTTTATACCAAGGATACCTCTCATCACCACTGACCTGCCATTTGAGTTCAAGCGACTGCAGTTCCTGGTTAAAGTGAGCTTTGCCATGACCATCTACAAAATCCAGGGACAGTCCCTAAAGATGGTTGGCCTTGCTTGCTTCTCTCATGGAGAGTTCTATGTTGGATGCTTCAGAGTGGGAACTGGCAAAAATCTGTGCATACTTGCTGCTAATGGTAAAACCAAAAATGTGGTCTACCATAATGCACTACAGTGAGACAATGTGGAGGTTCCCGGAAGGTGGTGTCCTACCGTGGCTTAACGAAAGAGCCGCCCGGAGGGCGGCGATTCCGCTAGTGTATATATATATATATATATATATATATATATATATATATATATATATATATATATATATATATATATATATATATATATATATATATATATATATATATATATATATATATATATATATATATATATATATATATATATATATATATATATATATATATATATATATATATATATATATATATATATATATATATATATATATATATATATTAGGGTGGTCCTTATTTGGGGCAAAAAACAAAATTTGCCATTTTTTGTCACAGACCCTGGCAAAAGTTTTCATTTGGGGTAGAAACATTGCCTGTAAAATAGTTTTTAAATATCTTAATAATTAGAGGTTGCTCAAGTCAAATGAAATTTAACAATATTATGCCTATGCTTAATGTTCATAACACATCATTTCCTAGCCCCCAAGCCTGGGCCCCCCCCCACTTAGTCTAAGTGGGTATTAGCTGCTCAAGGCAGGGGTCGCATGAGGACCAGTCTCACTGTTTGTCGCCCAGTAAGGTCTGCTTGAGGGCATTAGGGAATGATTTCCTGTGGTCAGCAACTGCCTGCAGTAGATACTGCAGTTGCTGTTCGTCCTTGGTGATGCGGCCTGAGAAATCTTGGACTAAGGCTACTCCTCTTTCTGCATGATCATTGATCACAGACAAAGCTTGTACACTGGCTTTTGCATTTTGGAAGCCAGGATCATCTTTCCACTGTTCTACTGGGAGGGCCAGGAAATCTGTATTCAAGTTGAGCTTTTTGAAAAATGACTTTGTGTTCTTTGTCGTGAAATCATATAGGTTCTTCACTTGGAGTGTGTCTGGATTGATTGTAACCCGTTTGACATGCTTTTCTTCTCCAATAACGATGTTCATAGCTTCCAACATGCGGTCCTTCACTGCTGGGAGAACATCGTCATCAAAGAAGGCCAATGCAACCAACTCTTCTGACAAGTACCAGAGGTGTCTCATCATTTTGTGGAAAGTTGCCTTTGATATGGCATCGCTGATGGTACTGTAGTCTTGTAGAGCTTTAAGCAACATCAGATCTCCTTTTGGTGCCTTTGCAGCAAGTGGAGCAGTTGTCCAAGCCTTCACATATATTCGGGCAAAGAAAATGCACAAATCACTTAGTCCTCTGTTCTCCTTTGGAGTAAGCTTAAACTGAGAACGGAATAACCACACTTTGAAGGAATAAATGGTCTTTGCCATCCATCGTGCTTGGTGCATTGCACCAGGAGCAGAAAATCGTACTCCCCGAGAAGGTGATGTGCCAAGGAAGATGGAGGCCAGCTCTAGCAGCTCTCGATAATCATCTCGAAGCTGTGTCTCCAATAGAGCCTTCTCAATGAAGTTGGTTAGATCGTCCCTAACAGCTCTGACCGATTCTTCTGCCAGATCGTCGGTGGAGGAGTCTTCAAACTTCTGCTTGTCAATTTGTTCCCATTTGGCTTGGAATCTTCGGAACAGCTGTATGTCAGGAGCAGCTGAGTGCCCCATTACAGCTTCAAAAGCAGCTCCAGCTACAAGTTCTAGTACATGGTGGCGGCAGGCAAAATATAGCAAATCACGACCCAGCAACTGCTCAATTTTGACACACGCACCCTTGTGGTGACCAGTATTTGAGCTTGTTGTATCAAAACACATGCCATGCACGATGTCTGCAATGTGCCATTGCTGCAAAGCCTTCACAACAGCTTTTGCTTGTTCATCACCGGTACCAGAGGGAAGTTTTGGAACAGCAAGAAGTTGGGAGGTGCCATTGCCTGAGACAAGAACTGGGAGTCTGTCAACATGGCCCCCATGCCCCGTCAAATCAGGCATCAATTTACCATCCCAGTGAACAATTAAAACTGACTCTGGTTTGAAGTTTGAAAGGATTTCAGCTGCCCTGCTACTGCGATGATGCTGACGTTTCCTCCTGATGCTTGATCGATTCAGAATCAATTCACTGACATCATGGCCCAGACTCCGAGCAGTTTGGGTGACAATGTGCATGGCCATTCTATCTGAGGACTTGGTCCGATCTAATGCTGCAGAAAGTTCTGGAGTTAGAACTTCTTTTCGCCCACGCTTCTTGACAGTAGGTGGAGTTTGAAGTGCTGATGGGCCAGGAACTGGGTTGGATTCCTCAAAAGAAGACGTACTACTGCTGTCCAAGACAACGATGGCCTGGCATTTTTTGGCTTCTTCCTCTGCACTGTCTGCAGCCAACTTCCTTTTCATTGCTTTCTTGAGAGTTTTTTCTCGTCGTTTCTGTCTTTTCAGGAATACTTTGTCAAGAGATGACATTGCCCCACGACGCCCTTTTTCTCGTTGCGCTATTAAGAAATCCTTATCCTCCTGAACTGTCATCATATTCAAAGCATTCACATGTGCAATGTCTTTTCGATTCACACAATCTGGTTTGTGGTGTGTGGGAATGTTTGCTTTTGTCCAAAATTGAAGAACTTTGTCTGTGACTTCCCCAGCTGCCACTCTGATGTTTTTTCTGTGTGCGTTGCAGGCTTAAAAAATACTGTAACACTTGCCTGTTTGAAGGTAACTTAGCCCCTGTAATGTCATCACATAATGTCTTTATCAAATACACATTTTCTCGTGTTTTTACTCCTGCATTAGCCATTTTGACCTGAGGAATAAAGAAATTAACTATTAATATAAATTAATAATGAGAATACTCTGCAGAACTGTTTCTAATTTCCCCAATCATCAATCACGACCAGCAAAAACTCACCACAATCGTGCCAAATGCGACGCACTAGTGGTGGGCGTAATCGGCTACAAAGTAATCGACTACATCGATTACTTAATTTTTGACAGCTTTGAGCAACCTCTAAATATTAATATATTTAAAAATAACTCTACACACAATGTTTTTGTCCTAAATGGACACTTTTAGCAGGGTCTGTGGTAAAAAATTCCAAAGTTGAAAAATAAGGACCACCCTAATATACACTGTATATATATATATATATATAAATATATATAAATATATATATATATATATATATATATATATATATATATATATATATATATATATATATATATATATATATATATATATATATATATATTGTGTGTGTGTAATAGCAATAATAATAGTAATTAACGGTTTTTGAGATCATGGCAGCCGAAGGCTGAAAATATTCAGTTACATAATTGGGGAATGGGTCACTTGATTGACAAATAATATACAAGTAACATAGGGCGATGCAGGTGGCAGTGACGATGCAGGAGGCAGTGTAGGCTCGCATCGATGCGTCTGAGCCTGTTGTTCGTGCTGCTTTACCTCCTGCCCCACTGATCATCCCATCACACAGTTCGAGCTTGACAGTGCTCGTCGCTCTAGAAAAGACACCTCTCCTGGGGATGATCAGATAACCTTCTCCGTCCTCAACGCCTGTACTAATATTCCTAACGGCCCCTTGCTTGCTCTCTACAATATGTCTTATGAACATGGGGTTCTCCCGTCCAACTGGAAAAATGCCACTATTATCCCCATCCCTAAGCCTGGAGATCCTGGGAAATATCGACCCATTAGTCTTACCTCCTGTGTTTGCAAGATGATGGAGAGGATACTCCATCGTCGCCTTCTTCACACCATAGGCGGCTTCCACAACTCCCTCAATGGTTTCATTCAACATCGCGGCACAGCACACTCCATTGCTTCCTTTTATTGCAATCAGACTGCCCGCGTCTCCGTCTTCCTTGATATCAAGGGAGCCTTTGATACGGCTCAGCCTGCCCTCATTTTAGCTGAACTTGCGCGGTTAGGGGTTAAAGGGAGACTTCTACAATGGATCGCCTCTTACCTCACTGGACGTCAGGCCCGGGTTCGCGTTGAAGGCTCTATGTCTCCTGTTCAAGAAATGAACCTCGGCACCCCTCAAGGTGGAGTCCTGAGTCCCACCTTGTTTAACACTCTCATGCACTCCATTGCATCTCTCCCGTGACCGACAGAAGTTGTCCGACGATGTCCTCCTCCAAGCCCCTGACTACCTCAGCATGCAGGAAGCCCTTGATCTGGTCTCCAGAGAGTGTGATTCACTTGGTTTCCTTCTTTCAACTGCGAAAACAAAAGCCATGTGGCACGGTCGTGTTGTACCTCGCCCCCTTCTCTTATCAGGAACGCCCTTGGACTGGGTTAATGAGACAAAATACCTGGGTGTGTATGTAACTCGCACACGTTGTCAGATCCCTGAAGTCCGCTATCTTCGAGACATATGCTTTCGGCGTCTCGCTCCCCTCTCTACCATGTGCAGGGGTTCCCTTGGTGCCACCATCCCTGTACTTCTCACCATGTACAAGTCCTTTGTCCGTTCCTGTGTCGACTACGCCGCCCCTGCCCTCGTCAACATTAGTCAGACTGCTGTCAACCGTCTCGAAGTTATCCAGAGGAAAGCTGCTCGTATCATCCTTGGGGCTCCTCAGTGGACACGCTCTACTTCTCTTTATACCGAACTTGGTCTTCCCCCCTTACAGGATCGTGTCCAGGAGTTTTACCTACAAACTGCCGTTTCCATTCTACGGGATCCTCGGGGCAACTATGTCCAAACCAACTTGACTCCTGCTGTCCGAGACCGACCTCCATCTAGAAGACAGTGGCGAGGATCACTCATCCGAGCCCTTCAGGAACACGACCTCCTGCCTGATATTGTTGTCACCCCTGCTGTTGGTTCGTCTCCTTCTCCTGTATAGTAAACTTTTGTCAGATCAAACTATGCCAGTAGAAAAACATACATCTCTAGGGTTATTATTTGTAAAATGTAAGGATGCATTATCGCCTCAGGGACTATATTAGATACTGCACATGATGTTACTGTCTACTTTAAATGTGTCATCAGTTCTCTGAGCATGAAAGCTTTGGTCTTGGCGGGAGGTGTAGTGATGGGTTGTCAGACCACAGCTTACATCTCAGAAACAGTCCAGACCTGACCAGACATTAGGGGGGTCAAGTGTAAGGGTAACCCTCGCGGCTGCCCAAGGGTTACAAATCAACCAGGCTCCCCTCCACATGTCACACGGCCCCAACAAATATGTAAGATACACAGTGAGCAAAGGCGCCATCTGGGGTCCTTCCCCAATTTACACAAGGAACCTACAGTACATCTCAGACAAGGCCCAGACCTATCCTCACATTAACCAGGTAAAATGTAACCCTCGAGCCCAAGTCAAGGGGCCACAAATCAACCAGAGCCTCTCATGTCACACGGCCCCACCAACGATGTTAACAGGCAAGCATTCATCTGAAGATTTCTCCAGAATATACAACAACTTATAGTCTCAGAAAAAGTCCAGACCTGACCCTACATTAGCGAGGGCAAATGTAAGGAGACCCTTCGCCGCCTCCCCCGATCAGCTCAACCTGACGGCTGGTCTTCCAATATATAGGACGTCCTAGTCCTCCCTCACGAGAGTGTGTCTTGTAACCAGGAATTGCCAGCTACTATTTCCCCAGTCCCGCTCGAGAGAAGCCCGCCACTAAGTGTGACGAAGTCTCAGCCGGGTCCGTCGACAGAGTGCTGGCTGTGTAGACGGTAGAAGTGCGTCGAACCTCCCCAACGATCGACTTAGTGAAGTGCCCATTCTAATTGTGAGGTTAGATTATACGAGAATACCATAGTATATCATAAATTGTGTACGAACTCCCCCTCATTAATCCCCCCTATGGAACTAGTAAAATAAAGCTGTAACACGCATTGGTGTTTTATATACTACACTTGTACTGTGCCTGTGTTAATATACAGTGTTAACATCACACCCTCGAGACACGCTACCATTTCCTCGCGCTATAATACTCTACTACTATAAACTCCTAGCTTACCTCTTCATGTGAGATTTTGTCTCATTATACCTGGCTGGATTTTCAACCTGAAGTGTCTCCCGAATTCCCACGTGAACCCTGTTATTCTCTGCAAATACCACCTCTCCAGGATCGCGCACTGGTCCCCAGGTAGGGTCGTCCTCTACACTGATGGCTCTGTTGACCCCGCCACAGGTCGGGCCGGGGCTGGTGTCTACATCTCCCGCCCTGATGCCCCTGAGCCTATCAAACTTTCCCTCAGAGTTTCAGACGGGGCATCCTCCACTCAGGCTGAACTAATAGCCCTCCTTGCTGCCTTTTTCGCTGAGGAAAAAGCATATGGTTTCTGCCCCTTGCTTATCTGCTGCGATTCCAGGTCTGCTCTCGACAGGATCGCATTTGGATCAGGGGAAAATAAGGACCTCATCCTCCGAATACGAGGGTTAACAACCACACTTCAGGATGCAGGCCGTCCTGTGACATTCCTATGGATACCCAGTCACGTCGGTATCCTGGGGAATGAGCCAGCAGATGGCCTTGCCAAGACTGGCTGCAACAAGGCAACACCTGATTACGTTGTTCCTCGAACACTTTTACAGCTTAGGACCCAAATTCGCCGCAAGCAGAGAGAAGCTCGGGAAGAAGCAATCCCCCTGGACTCCCCGCCCACCTGTACAATGTCCTCCGTAAACTTCCTGACCTCTCGTACGTCTATTGGAAAGGGTCGCGGAAAAGGGACGTGATTGCTGCCCGTATCATCATTGGGTATGATTATGCTTGGGAGATTGGTATCTCAGCATCCACTGAGCAACGCTCTTGTGTATTTTGCAGAAGACCCGACAGCCGCACCCTTATCCACTACCTCCTAAGATGTTCACACTCACAACCATTCCATGACGCCTGCTGGACCACCACTCCTCGACCCCCTGATGGAGACACGATGATCCTCCCCATACTGACCAGATATTATATAAATAATCTTGATGATGTGTTAAAGGAATATCCTTCCTTCCTTAGGCTTTAGGAGGCACCTTTAATATTTATAAATACTTGTGACACTTGCCAGATGCTTCTGGTGTTATTGTGCAGGGGTACCTAGTGATAGCACTTGGATCCTGCTTCCTCTATCAAGGAATAAATACTGAAATTGAAGTAACATGAGTGATACAAATATGATATATAATAACTAAATGGAGAGAAGGTTATACTACAGGGCATTTTAGCATACTAGCAGTGCAAAAAGGTAAGATTGGCTGGGTGTGAATACACTGGTTGATTACGAATTGTTGATAATTTTTACAATTGTTGGGACTGGGCTGTTTTTATAGCCATCAGCACGTGCTCGTATGGGCTGGATGTGGTTGTGGTGCCGAACGGCAATTCGGGGATGAGGGATCTCGGGTGGAAGTAGGAGCCGATGTCGAGGATGGTACAGAAGCTTCTCAATGGATTTGCAGATGAGGTCATGGTGAAGATCAGAAGAACCGAGAGGGTCAGTGTGTTGCGCATTTCTTGATATACGGAGTAGGAGGGGAAGAGAATAATCTTGCATGCCCTATTTTGCACTTTTTCCTGGTATTTCCGCTGAATGGCATTTAGGGAGGAAGACCAGGCAGGGGAGGCATAGGTGAACTTGGGAAGTATGATTGTTGAGTAAAAGCTGAAGAGCTCGGGCACAGGAACTCCGAGGGACTTGAGTTGGCGGAGGAGGTGGAGACGAAAACTGGGGATTTGACAACTGAACTGACGTGTGTTTTCCAATTTAGTTTGTTATCTATACTGACGCCGAGGAGTTTAGTAGAGTCCACAATCTGGAGTGTGTTGGGGCCCTAAAGTAATGGAGGGAGGTGGGACAAGGTTGGAGGGGAGAGGTTGATGTACAGTCAACAAATACAAAAAATCTTCACCTTTATGATGTTATACAATATGACACACCGGTCCAAGGTTTCTGAACAACACTCATTTACGCGGGAGATTCCTGTTAATTTCTCTGTATTAACTATAAGTGATATAAAAATACATCACACTGGTTATACAATGCATCACACAACCAGAAATCCCTACCTTACCATATTAACATGGCCTCAGTCAGTAATCGTTGCAAAGGCCATCAAACCAAGGGGTGCAGTACATTTTTTTGCTGACTGTACAGAACCATGGTCTTGGTATGGTTGATGTGACGTGGTTGTTGGTGGCCCAATTTTGGAGACTGTTCAATAAATCCTGGAGGTCGGTGTAGTCGGGAGCAGAGTTGTTGACACTGATCCCAATGGTGGAGTCGTCGACATATTTCCTGTGAGCTGAGATTTTTTTAGGGCATCATTGATAAGCATAAGGAAGCAGAGCGGTCCCATCTTGGTGCCTTAGGGGACGCCACAGGTGAGTGAATTAAAAGTGGAGACAGCCCCTCGGAAGCGTATGGCTCGGCGTCGGTCACTAAGGAATTCTGTACATCGATAACTTTGTTGATGATTAAATTGTGGTTGACTAGGTCAAATGCTTTGGTGAATTCAATGAAAGTGACGGACACAGACGTGTGTGTGTGTGTGTGTGTGTGTGTGTGTGTGTGTGTGTGTGTGTGTGTGTGTGTTTAAGTGTGTGTGCGTGGGTACGTATAACTATAATAATAATAATTAACGGTTTATTGAAAAAGTCGGCAGCCCAAGGCTGAAAATATACATTGGACAAAAATTACTTATTACATACAAAGACATGGGGTGGGTGGGTCGTTTAACAAAACCTTTCATTACTGAAAGAAGAAGGAACATGAATTGAACATACAAATTATTATAGTTTACAGTTGATGGCCCAGGCCTGGACTGGTCACGGAGACACCAGGTGGTGAGATGTTCACGTGGTGTAGTAACTCGTCCTCAGGTGTTGATATGAAGGACCTCACGTGGTCATGGAGACATCGGACAGTGTGATGTTCATGTGGTGTGGTAACTTGTCCTCGGGTGTTGATATGAAGGACCTCACGTGGTCATGGGGACACCATGTGGTGTGGTGTCGCGGTACCTCACACTCTCTGCTCGGTGATGTTGTGTTATCTCGTAGTCAGGTGCATAGCCGGCCCCCTGTTGTTCCCAGGGATACGAATTAACTCCTTCTGGTCAGAAGATGGTGGTTAGTTCCCAGGGGTGCTTATCTCACAGGTGGGTCACGGCTCTCACTGGTACTGTCTAGTGCTGAATTCACTGGCTTAAAAACTGTTCATCACTGTTCAACACTGATCCTACTTTTTTCCGAAACGAAATTGTTACTTTTGATTTTGTTGATATCCCGGTGGTGAGGATGGGTCGGGGAGAGGGACTTGGGGAATGGGCCGAATATGGCCAAGGGGGCAGCTGCTCAGCAGGAGCAGCGCCTGAATAGGTACTGACCAATACCAGGATGTAATAATAATAATAATAATAATTAACGGTTTATTGAAAAAGTTCTGCAGCCCGAAGGCTGAAAATATACATTGGGCATAAATGACTTATTACATACATTGGTGGTTTAACAAAAGCCTTCATTAGAGAAAGGTAAAGGAACATACAGTGAACATACAGATTAATGTAGGTGTTGAACAGCAAAAACGTAGTGTAGTAACTCCCTCCCAGATGGTGTTAGGAGGGACCTCACGTGGTGTAGTAGTTCCCTCACAGATGGTGTTATGAGGGGCCTCACGTGGTGTAGTAATTCCTTCACAGATGGTGTTATGAGGGGCCTCATGGTGCAGCACTCTCACAGATGTGTTATGGGGCCTCACGTGGTGTAGTAATTCCTCACAGATGTAGCAGGAGGGCCTCATGTGGTAATTTCAGATGGTGCGAGGGCTTCCATGTGGTAGGACTCCCTCACAGATACAGCATGAGGGGCTTCAATGGTGTAGTAATTTCACAGATGGTGTGTTATGAGGGCCTCACGTGGTGTAGTACTCCCTGTGATGGTGTTATGAGGCTCACGTGTGTACCCCCTGGCCAGATGGTAAGAGGGGCCTCACGTGGTGTAGTAATTCCCTCACAGATGGTGTTATTTGAGTGAGGTGTGGTTCCAGGCCTTCCTATCGTAGACGGATTAACACATCGCTGGTAGTTGGATCTCACGGGCCGTTATCACTGGGTACCTGGGACCTCACTGTGTGAAAGGTCAACTTGGGTACCACTGTTACTGTTGAGTTGTTCTCACTGACTTAAGCGCTGTTCACCACTGTTCACCTCTGCTTAACACTGGTTCCATTTCTTTCCTAAATGAAATAGTAACTTCTGGCGAACTTGTTGATATTCCGTGGGAGGAGGGTTCAGGGAGGAGTTGGTATGGGGCCAACTTAATAGTTGACCTGGCTGCTCCGGAGAGGAGTTGGTGGTACGTCTTGACCCTACGGTGGATGTAGCGTGCGTGTATGTGCGTGCGTGCGTGCGTGTGTATGTGTGTAACAACATCTTTGCTTTATATAAATATTCACCCAAATGAATAACACCAAGTTATTCACCAAGTTATTCACGAAGTCAGTCAGCATGTTGTGACAACAGACAGCTAGGCTTGTAACTCTCTCAAAGGTCGAATGCAGATCAGCTGATTAATCAAAACAACCGGCTCGCTCCCACTTGGACACGAAGTCAGACACGTTACTCAAGTGTTATCTCAAAGTGTTATTCACAACATTTCCCTGGAGAGAATTCATAATCTATTCTCTCAGAATATATCTGTGTATATACCTACTTCTACAATAAACAAGAAAACAGCTAAAAGTGTTTACATCAAACCCAGTCACTTAAAGAGTTCCAGAACTTAATTAAGAAAAATTAATGTTATACCAAAAAAGCAATCACATGTGTAAGCGTGCACGTGCACGCGTGTGTGTGACCCCATCACTAAATAGCAACAAGGGAGTGACAAAAGTGAGATGAGGATAATGTAGTTTACTACATGGCTGCTGGTGATTGGTCATTGACTGAGGTTTTCATATGTTGGATCTTATATTCTTACCGGCTATTTTTTTAATAATAATAATAATAATAATAATAATAATAATAATAATAATAATAATAATAATAATAATAATAATAATAATAATAATAATAATAATAATAATAATAATAATAATAATAATAATAATATTATTATTATTATTATTATTATTATTATTATGTTTTCGCCTCCCAGGCCCCAATGTGGGTCACTGACCTCTGCCCGGGTGGACTAATCCCTGTAAAAAAAAGAAGAAAACAAAGACAGATTTTGACGTTGTTTTGAAGTTATGATGAAGACAACAAGTGTCTTAAGGATAACTTATGCAGCAATGATTTCAGAATTTCTTATTTTTATCTAGGTATTTTTTAACTAGTCTGTACACAGGGACGATGATGTACCTATATGAGTACTTCATACATCCTGATTAAATTATGAGTTTGAAAGTTTTTGTTGATATTTACAATATGTAATATTGAGAAGTTTTGATTCAAAGCAATAGAAATACACTGCGTTTGCATTAAACTAGTATTTGCTCAAAATTTATGTTCGTGCTCTTGTGTCAATATATCAAAATATGTTAAAAATTACATCACAATAAAAACAAAGTTTTAAAATGTGTTCGCTTTAGTAAAAGACAATTATATTGAATCATAATATTGTCTTCTTTTTTTTATTTAATAAGTTACGATTTTTTTAACCTTTCATTACAATGGATGAGGGGCATCTTATATAATCTGGAGCCCATCTTTGAATATTGGATGATATATTGAATTCCCTTAGTGATGTGTTTATTGTGTTTATTTAATAGAACACAGGTAAAATCCTTATCCTAGACACTAATTTCACTATTTCAGCTCATTTGGTTCTTGAGATATGGGCAATTTTCTAATTATTGGCGGCTATGTTGGATTTTTGAGCGACCATAGCCATAAATCATATACTAATCTCACTAGACACATCAAAATCAATAGAAAATGACATTGAATTTTTGGTTCTACTATGCCTCGGTCAGAAGTTACGAGACTTCGTTTTAAACAATTACTGAAGGCGGCCATCTTGGATTTAACCCCCCTAACGGGAAAAGTGACAATTTGCAGATATACCTATCGTTTTTTTTTTTACTTCCTTATGGTCAACTAAAACTGAACTAGTGCTAAACTATTCCAGCATAAAGAATTCTGGGACTAAAGGTTGATGGGGTGCCCTCTGTTTATGTTACTACACAGTTCCTGGTTATCAATTGTAAAAACTGATATGTGAAAATGAGTGTAAATATAGACCGATTTGTTAATATTATTGTTCTATTCTTGTCAACATATTCTAGATGAGAGGTAAAGGAACTTAGAAGCCACCTGTATTATACAGGACAGGAAACAGCGAGTGAGCATTAACGGCACTAAGTCCCATTGGAGCAACGTCACAAGTGGAGTTCCCCAAGGCTCAGTACTTGGACCATTATTGTTTATTATATACATAAACGACATAGATATCGGCATAGACAGCAACATAAGTAAATTTGCTGATGACACTAAAATAGGACGTGTTATCAAATCTGACGAGGACTCGGCAAAACTACAGGAAGATCTAAACAAATTTTTCGAATGGTCTGAAAAATGGCAGATGAAATTCAACTGTCGACAAATGTAAAGTACTCAGTATAGGAGATGTAAACAGGGAAACCAGATACCAGATGAACAACGATGCCATAGAGAAATCCGACTGCGAGAGAGATTTAGGAGTAATGATAAGTAGGAACCTTAAGCCAAGTAAACAATGTGTTTTTGCTCGTAACAAGGCTAATAAAGTACTTGGGTTCATACAAAGGAGTGTTAGTTACAAGACTAGCGAGGTCATCCTAAAACTGTATCTTGCTCTTGTGAGACCACACCTGGATTACGCAGTTCAGTTCTGGTCACCGTATTACAGAATGGATATAGAATCCTTGGAAAGAATTCAGAGGAGAATGACAAGACTAATCCCGGGCATTAGGAACCTTGAGTATAGAGACAGGTTAAAGCATCTTAATTTGCACTCCCTGAGAGACGTAGAGCGAGGGGCGACCTGATAGAGGTGTATAAGTGGAAGCAGGGCTAAACAAAGGGACATTACAAAGGTACTCAAATTATCCAACCAGGAGCGAACTCGTAACAATGGTTTTAAATTAGACAAATTTAGATTTAGGCGTGAAATAGGTAAACACTGGTTTGGAAACAGAGTAGTGGATGAATGGAACAAGTTACCAAATATCATCATTAACTCGAATACGCTGAATTGCTTCAAACATAGGTTGGATGCTCATATGAGCAATAGGGGTTGGGTGTAAACGGGACTGCCCAGTATGGGCCAATAGGCCCGCTGCAGTTTCCTCCATTCTTATGTTCTTATGTTCTTATAACAGACATGAAAGTGATTGAAAAAATTAATGTCAGGACGAAACACTACAGTGCCAGTTATTGTTTTCATAAGAATAAACCATGTAGTATATACGTTTATATAAGATGAGCAAGGATATTTTTTTTTATTTAGAGCAAAAATTAAATCTAGCAAAGTCTTGAAAACTTAATATACTTTGGAGTAAACTAAAAAAATAAAACTATATGCATTTCGGTCATTTTAACTGAAGCCTTTCTTAAGTCTATATATTATTTTTATAAACAAACTTTGATGACATCTTAGGAATAAATAAAATGATTCATCTCTGTACAAGTCAGAGCAGCACAGTGTTAATGAGAGCACCAAGTCTATCAAAACAAATATGTAAAAAGCAAATATTATACGAGTGTCCCATATTTTTTCAGCTCCTCTCCCCTCCCCTTGTTGTTAGTGCTTCCATTTCAAGAAGCAAAAATTGTCTCTGTTTCCAATTTGTAGCGAAACAGTTTGCTTTGATGTATATCTTTACTATATTTCGTATTTCATTGTATTTTGAACAGAGAGAGAGAGAGAGAGAGAGAGAGAGAGAGAGAGAGAGTTTATGAATCTGCAGTAAAACAATTTTATGTGTACCACACGCACGCTCGCACACGCACACTACTACTACCTGTACTATTTTGCTGTTACTCGGAATCGAGTATGGTGATCATCCAGCTATGATACAATGATATGAGTTATTATAGTTATTATAGATGTCACCTTCACGCACACACACATACACACACCTGGTTGACTCTACTAATTTTCAAATAAATGATAACAATTTACTCGAAAGCTTTCCACACTACAGCCAACTTTAACACACCGGGCGGACACCGACTCCCAAGTCACCCATCCTCTTTTCAGCTGGCTCACCCACTCCTTCCGTTTTAGTGATATTTTTACCATATGAAGTAAGGGCCAATGTCTTCTTTGCTTAGATGTTATAAAGAGTATTCCTTATCTGCCCAGTGCTGGTCAAGTCGTCTTATCAAGTATTCGTCCTAAACGAGCAGGGTGCATAGTGGTATATGTTCATTAACAGTTATTGTTACTCATGGAGTATGTTAATAATACACATCCCTATTAGTTTTTTTTATTCTGGTAACGAAAATATCATTACAGTGAATCTTTTGAAACCATAATGGTGAATAACTCAAAGTAGAAGAAGAAATAATAATTTGTGATGATGAAGTCAGGACAAACTTGACCGAATCTAACTTACTCCTTATTACAGGGTACACCTAACCTAACCTAACCTAATCAATTCAAAAATTTTAGTATGAAAATTCGGGTTCTCTTCCGGTTTCGGTTCTTGACTTATTGTGGCTCGTCCTAAAATTGATTTTGTCTTCAGCAATACGAGATATAGCGAGGTTAATACACCGTCCCTCCACAATAAACTCCACAGTAAACAGCAACATATACCCTCACATACTAACCTAACACCTGAGTTCTTAACCTTTTTCTTTATGTTGCAGGAACGTCATAAATAACCACCCAAGTAAACTGTTGCTATAAGAAATATGACGTCATTAACCTCTTCCAGATAAAACAAAAATTTTAATTAGAGTTATACTTAATACATTCCCAATCTAAGGATGGTATAATTGAGTGTCTGTGAGGTGGACTGTTAACTGGCCACTAGCCTAGGGCACATCACGGAAATAAGTTATTGTGTGACTCGATAATATTTCCAGAAACACTGCCACCCATTATGTATACTTATTCAACACCACAATCAACATTAAATTTTAGAAAGTCAAGTTTGTCTCACATAGTGAACATTAATAATTTATTAGAGCACAATATTTCAATTAACTTTATCCATATATGGAGATAGCTACAATCTATGACTCATCGAACAGAGGAATTATGAAAATAATACATATATAATCGACATTTTAAACTATAAATTATATTCAGATCCGTGAACTAGACCTTGTTTCGAGTTGGAACTTAAGTTTGAGAACTTCGTGCCGTTCACTGCCGCTCCACGGCCAGGTGAGAGTTAATAACGCTCTCACCTGGCCGTGGAGCGGCAGTCAACGGCACGAAGTTCTCAAACTTAAGTCTTCGAAACAAGGTCTTGTTCATGGATCTGAATACAATTCATAGTTTAAAATGTCGATTAAGATCAGTCCACTTACTATTGCTGAAGGTATAATCAAACTGGAAAAGAATAAGTCGATAGATGTTACAAATGAAAATATTTCCATTGCCAAAGGTTGTATACATAGTGTATTACGTAAGAAAATGGTTTCAAACATTAAATAAAAAAATGAAACTGCCTTGAAAAACTTGAAAAGTAATGACAATATCCATATCACTAAAGCTGATAAGTCTAATGCTATTGTAATTTTGGATTTAAGCGACTATAATGATAAGTTGAATTCCTTACTTAGTGATGAAAGCACTCATTGTGAGCTTACTAAAGATCCCCTGGAAAATATTAATAAGTTATCTAATTCTAAAATTAAAAAGAATCCAGATCTCATCAAACAGTTTTCACACCTCAATCCCTTACACGTATGGATTGATCAAAACACATGAGCCTAATAATCCATTACGTTCTATCGTGAGTTCTATGGATTCTGTTACTTACAAATTATCCAAGTGGTTGGTTAGGATATACATTCGCATATACATAACAGCAGTGATTTAATTGATAAACTCAAAAAACACAATGAACCATATGAGTTAATAAGCTTTGAGGTAAATTCACTTTTCACGAGAGTACCAGTGAATGACTTACTTTCATTCCTTCAAGATAAATTGCATCTGTTAAATTTGACTATTGATCATGATTTATTTCTGAAATTGTAGAGCTATGCGTTACCTACAATGTTTTTAGGGCAAATGAAAACTTTTACAAACAAATATTTGGCATGAGCATGGGTAATTGTCTTCTGATCCATTAACCTGTCTTTATAGTTTTTTTTATAGCTAGATTACTATCCAACAAATGTGAATTTATTCCTCCATGGTATAGATATGTAGATGATGTTCTTTGTTTATGGGCTAGAAACAGGGACCCACTGGAATTTTTGAACAAGCTTAATGGTAGAACAAATACTGTCAACGTATACAGCCTTAACAACATCAACCTAGAAAGGTCGACTTGTGAATGAGACTTAGGGGTACTTGTAAGCCCGTCCTGCAAGTAAGCGGTGGTGGAGTGATGGTCGCTGAAACATGGGACAGGGCAGTGTATCTCTTCAGCAGCTTCCATTATGACAAGCAGATCTCAACTGCTTCCTAACGGAGGGACCTAGAAAAGGTGGTCCTAAACAAATGCTGTCTGACTCTTGCTCGGGCGGCCCGCTGCAGCCGTCGAGTCATCCCATAATGCAGTCGAAACAATCAAAATAATCAGATTAAGAAAGAATTTAATATTGCTACTTGGAATGTCAGAACCTTATTGGACAGAGGGGAGATAGAAAGATCAAGGAGAAGAACTGCCTTTGTCGCGAATGAGCTCAAGAGATATAACATAGATATTGCTGCTCTTAGTGAAACCCGACTGAATGGGGAGGACTCGCTGACGGAAGTGGGGGAGGGCTACACCTTTTTCTGGAGGAGACTACCAGAAGACACGCGCCGTGACTATGGGGTGGGTTCTCGCTGTCAAATCATTATTCCTTCGCAACATCCTTGAGACGCCTGTTGGAATAAACGAAAGGCTCATGACATGGCGCATTCCTCAGATCAAAGGTCGCTATTTTACCATTTTGAGAGCTCATGCACCCACCCTTGATTCTAATGATGAAACAACAGACCGCTTCTGTAATATTTTGGAAACTGCTCTTGAGGATGTACCACCAACTGACAAAATTCTACTTTTAGGGGATTTCAATGCTAGAGTTGGCTCAAACTATGAAACATGGGACAAAGTTCTGGGCAAGCATGGAGTAGGGAAGATGAACAACAACGGACTCCGATCCATACACTGTGCTCAGAATACAATCTCACTATCACTAACAAATGGTTCCAGATGAAAACCAAATACAAGACCTCATGGAAACATCCTCGATCAAACCACTGGCACCTCCTTGACTATGTTATTTGTCGCCAAGATGACCTAAAGGAGGTGCAAATCACAAGAGCCATGAGTGGTGCAGACTGTGACACTGACCATATGCTAATAAGATCCAGGATTCACATGATAATTCGACCCCAACACCTGAGGCAAGCCCCCAGTCGTAAACTTAACATCAAAACCCTCAGTAATCCTGAAACCTCTAATTCATTAAAATACAAGATCACCGAAAAACTCTCCACAATACGAGGGCTCAGCAACAACAAGAGCGCTGGACCTGACAGCATTCCTGCTGAAATCTACAAACATGGAGGTCCCCATCTGACTGAGCGCCTCCATAGCCTCTTACTCACCATATGGGCCACAGAGACCATCCGCCAGGATTGGAAAGATGCAATTATCATAACAATCTGTAAGAATAAAGATGACAAAGCAATCTGTGGTAACAGCAGAGGCATTTCCCTCCTTGTAGTTGTTGGCAAGATTCTGTCAAAAATCATGTTATCAAGACTTATCTAACACCTAACGTAGAACACTCTTCCTGAGTCCTAATGTGGATTCAGGAAGGATTGCAGTACAATAGACATGATCTTCGCAGCTAGGCAAATTCAAGAAAAGAGTCGAGAGCAAAATATAGACCTTTACACCGCCTTCATTGACCTCTCCAAAGCTTTCGACACAGCAAACAGAGAACTTTTGTGGACTATGTTGGAGAGGGTCGGTGTACCACCAAGATTTTTAAATATCCTCCGCCTGATGCATGATGGAATGCAAGCCCGGGTACTTGTGGGTGGGGTGCAGTCAGAACCATTTAGTGTCCAAATGGGCGTAAAACAGGGCTGTGTGCTGGCACCTGTGTTGTTTAACATCTTTTTGCTGGCTGGAGCACAACTCTCACACAATGCCCTTGGGCCTGATGCAGGTGTGGACATACAGTACCGTCTTGACGATAGCCTTTTTAATATTAGACGTCTGGAAGCCTACACAAAGACCTTAACAACTGAGGTCATAGAGCTACAGTATGTATAAGACTGTGCAATAATGACACATAACAGATAATCTATGCAACGTGCACTGGAGGTGATCTCAGATATTTACAGCTCGCTTGGTTTGTAAATTAACACCCAGAAGACCGAGATTTTTTTCAGCCCATTGTTCCACCAATAGAAGAACCACAATTCTACATTAATGGAGATCCTATCAAAGTAGTAAGCCAGTTTAAGTACCTTGGTAGCACTCTCACACCCACCTGCTCACTGGATATGGAAATTCAAATCTGAATCAATTTAGCCTCAGCTGCATTTGGACGTTTGAGAACAAGAGTCTTTCTCAACAATGACCTCAAATATGGAACGAAGACTGCAGTTTATCTAGCGGTCTGTATATCTATATTATTATATGCCTCAGAAACCTGGACGCCCTACAGACGCCATATCCAAATGCTGGAAAACTTCCACACTAGATGCCTTAAGCGTATCTTTGGAATATCCTGGGAAGATAGAGTGACTCATGATGAACTATATCGTCGCTCAAAAACGACCAGCATTGAAACCATGCTATCCAAAAGACACTTGCGCTGGCGTGGACATGTTATCAGGATGCCAGACCACCGGCTTCCAAGACAAATATTATATGGTAAGCTCTCACATGGAAACAGCTCAGCGGGAAGACAGAAAAAGAGATATAATGACCACTCTAAAACTCTTCTCAAGTACTGTAAAATACAACCAAATTCACCGGAGCAACTAGACTCAGACCGTTGCTTATGGAGCTCAACATGCCATAGAGGAGCGGAAACACTTGAGACCTCACTGAACCAAAACAGAGGTACTAAACGAGCCCAACGACATCACAGGGCTCAAGGCATAATTCCTCTCAATGAACAACATCCCTGTCACTTATGCAACAAGATCTGCGCCTCCAGGATTGGACTACATAGTCATCTACGGTGGCATCAGAGGAATAACACATAACTCATCAATCATCTCATCTGGAGCAACGTCATCATAGACTTCGATGGACTGCCATATTGTAATGTAAAGGTGACCAGACAGTGGTCATTACGCGAATGTTTCAGAAGCCTTTCTTTTTTCACACGAGATCCCTTATGGCGATTCCACCACTTTCAGTATGTGCCACTTGCCAAACGGAGTCAACGTGACCAAACAACCTTGTTTGATATCCCACACATGTTAATATGCCTAACTGAGAGATGAACTTTGCGATTATGATGAACTGTATGTCACTAATGTATTTCTTAGAAGAGATCGAGGGCACTGTGTACCTGAATTTCCCACGGTAACTTCCGTTTGTTGTGACTTGCCCTTCTGATCCGCTTAGGAGCATCACTGTGGGACGGAGACGATGCGTACTACCCCGAGAGTGAGTTCTCTCATCCAGTCTGAGGACAATATGGGGAGCAACTCGCCACATTGCATTAACCATCTTCCGGAACCCATCGATTCTCACCCTCTAGACCCTCAGAAAATCCACTCGAGTGTTGAAAACATTTCAGTGATGAAGTATATACCTGTGGAAACAGATAGTAAATGATATCCGATGAACTTTCATGAGTAACGAAACCCATCCCGTAGTTTTCACCGTGATTGCCACTATCGAAAAGCTGCTTGCTCTAGCTTTGTACTTAAGGAATTGAGTTTGCAAGTCTGCTTCACAGACAACCAAAGTAACAGCCAAAGAGATAGTGGAAGCTCTCTTGGAGAATCTAGCTCCACTCCCTAAACTGACACATTGTGCGGCCTAACTACAGTAAGAAGTGGCAACACTGGGGGCACTACCAAGGAAGGCTTTTATAAGTGAATAATAACTGAATAATAGGTGAATGCAGACTTTTAAATTTTGTACTGTTTATTATTTGTTACTGTTTCTGAAGTTCTTATCAGCTGGAAAATCCGAGGACGATTTCTTTTATGGTGGCCGAGCATTTGTTAGACGCCATCGTAAAGTTGTTATTTTAATTTAGCTATTAGCGTAGTATACCTAAGTATCTGATATTAATATTTGCATAACTAATAGTAGTATTGATAATGCGTAAGAGGTCTGCCTATATTACGTCGCAGATCCATCCACTGGTATCTCAGGATCTCCATAATGAATTCCACATGAGTATATTATGTGAGGTTGAATCATAACCTCCACTCCCAGCTCCCTGTACGCGATTCTAGAACATTTCTTAACCGGCCGTGACCCAGTACAGACGTATGGCCGATTACAGTAGGCAGGGTCATGCATAGTCTCGGCAATCTTCGTACATTATATAAATAATGCATGTGCATAAATGTAAAATAGACTATACTTCACCCCTTCAGTTAATAAAGTGAAGAGAAGTGAGTGAAACATTGTTTAAAAACTGTATCAAGTATCCATTGGTGACCAGAGAGAGAGTGTACAGTACAATGACCTAGGTGCCGCTCGACCTGTAACAAAGCCAACATTAAAGGAAGACATAGTTCTCTTTTTTGTGTGTGTGTGTATGTGTGTGTGTGTGTGTGTTTGTGTGTGCACGCAAAAACTTGCAGCGCCGGAAAGATGCTACCGCTGCCCCTCCCGCACAAGATGTAGCCTACGCACGTTCAACATCTGTGGACAAGCCTGCCGGTCCCGTATTGGCCTCTCGAGTTGCCTCAAAGCTCACAAAGTAGGTGACATCCTGATTAACTCATATCATTGTCATAATCAATTCCGAGTGACAGCAAAATAGTAGTAGTGTTTGTTTGTGTTTGTGTGTGTGTGTGTGTGTGTGTGGGTGTGTGTGTGTGCACAAAGGGTGGTTTAATGCGCATAGTGTGGCAGCATAATGTTAGTGTTAAGGTACAGGCACTGCTTGCTTCCTCTCGCTTTCAGCTGGCTAGCCCCATGGTAAACAGAGAACCATCTTTTCATAAGTCTTCCCATGTCAGTACACAGCCTCTTCACCATCGAGACTCCCGCTTTGCCTCCTCGGGACAACACACGTTAATTGGGTGCCTCGTGGGCCGAGGATAGACCAGTAGGGGATCTCGGAGCAGCAGTGGGCCCAAGATGGATGGCTCATAGGCTCACTGGCATATGGACGGGTCCTGGCGCCTACCAACCACTTCCCACGCTACCTTGCGGATTAGCCTTGGTAGGTTACTAGGCTACGGGAGTAAACCCCGAAGAAAAAAGCTGTGGTGGAGCCTTGCATCAGGCAGACATGCTTACAGAGCTCCAGTAAGACCCCACTGGCGGTATATGAAGAAAAGGTGACCAGCATGGGAAACCAACGACTAAACTGGCGGATGAGGGCGAAACCCAACGAACTGGGCTATCGGCAGTTCATAGCAACTCTCTCTCTCCCTAGTCTTTGCAACAACTTGCACTACTGGTCAAGAAAATGGATAGCCAAGATGTGTGGTTGCAGTCTGTGTTCCTGCCTCAACACATAAATCAACTTGCGTACTGCCATCATCAAGCTCATCATCATCAAAACCACTATGCCTTTAAGATTCCTATGGCAACGGACGAGTGGCGACGGGAACAGGTAGAGATGACTACCAGGAGTCTCTAGTCACAACTCTGCACATGGGCGGCATAGAAAAAGAGCCCTAAAAATAGCCAGCCTAAAGAATCAAGCTGAGTGGGAAACCACACCCAGTAAGGTCATCCTTATGCCGTCGAAAACATAATCAATATTACAGATCAAAGCAAAACAAACTAAACAACCTCTTATGGTCGTTGCATGGAATGTCAGGACTCTTCTGGATACTGGAGGAAATGAAAGTCCTGAAAAAAGAACCATTCTTGTAGCAAAAGAGCTGTGTAGGCATATCATCAACATAGCAGCCATTAGTGGATCCCGGCTTCCACACGAGGGTCGACTCACAGAACGGGGTTCTGGCTATGCCTTCTTCTTAAGGGTAAGTCTGCTGCGGATAGAAACCGCATTTACGGACTTGGCTTTGCCATTCACCAATCCATCCTACATAGACCATCTGAAATGCCTGTTGAGATCAACGAGCGTCACAAGATTCTCCGAGTCCTATTGAATCACTAACATCATGCCTTCTTCGTCAGTGCATATGCTGCAACACTGGATGCAGATGATGACATCAAGGAGGCCTTTTACGCTGACCTTGAGAGAGTGCTAAGCTTTATTCCCAGAAAGAAAAGATTGTGCTCCAAGGTGACTTCAATGCCAAAGCTGGCAGCGATGCTGACATTTGGTAGGAAATCATAGGGAGAAACAGATTAGGTAAGTGTAATCCTAATTGCCAACTCCCCAGCAAGTGTGCTGAACGCAACCTCACTATCACTAACACATTGTTTAGGCAGGCCGGCAAGTTCAAGGGTTCTTGCCAACACCCATTATCCAAAGACTGGCATCTCATTGATTACATCACCGTCAGAAAAAGAGATCGCCGAGATGTCCTCATCACCCACTCCATGCATGGCTGAGACCACTGTGATAAAAGCATCTACAGGTATATATATATATATATATATATATATATATATATATATATATATATATATATATATATATATATATATATATATATATATATATATATATATATATATATATATATATATATAAAACAAAGAAGTATGTCTTTGTGTGTGTATATCTGCACGAGAATCTCGGAAATTACTTTACCGATCTGTAGTGATGATGGATGGTGTTATATGTAGTGATAATGGTGACGGTAGTAGTGACAGTGGTGGTGATAGTCATAGCGGCATGTTTGTGGTGATAGTGGTGGTGGTAAAGACTGGTTGATAGTAGTGGTAATGATGGTGGTGATAATGATGACGGTGGTAGTTGTGGTGGTAGTGATGATGTTGGTAGTAGTGATGGATGGTGTTATATGGAGCGATGATGGATGTTGTTATATGTAGTGATGATGGGTGGTGTTATATGTAGTGATGATGGATGATGTTATATGTAGTGATGATGGATGGTGTTATATGTAGTGATGATGGATGATGTTATATGTAGTGATGATGGGTGGTGTTATATGTAGTGATGATTAGACAATAAAATAATAACAGTTTAATGCTAAAAATATATACTTTGCTGTACCGTTGTAGTGAAAAACATGGTGGAACTTACATACACCGTTAATGAACCATTAATGGAAGAAGAAGTTTTGGGGACTGAACAGTGAGACAATGTGGAGCCTCCCGGAGGGTGGCGTCCTACCTTGGCCTAGCGGATGAGTCGCCCAGAGGGCGGCAATTCTGCTAGTAAGAAAGTAAGAAAGGAGGAAACTACAGCGTGCCTATTGGCCTATACTGCGCAGTCCCATTTACACCCAACCCCTATTGCTCATATAACAATCCAACCTATGTTTGAAGCTATTCATCGTATTCGAGTCAAAAATGATGTTTGGTAACTAGTTCCATTCATCCACTACTCTATTTCCAAACCAATGTTTATTTATTACGCCCCTAAATCTAAATTGGTCTAATTTAAAACCATTGTTACGAGTTCGCTCCTGGTTGGATAGTTTGAGTACCTTGGTAATGTCCTTTGTTCAGCCCTGACTTCCATTTATACACCTTTATCATATCGCCCTTCACTCTACGTCTCTCGAGGGAGTGCAAATTAAGATGCTTTAACATGTCTCTGTACTCGAGGCACCTAGTGATGGGATTAGTCTTGTCATTCTCTTCTGAATTCTGTCTTGGGATTCTATATCCATCCTGTAATACGGTGACGAGAATTGAACTGCGTAATCCAAGTGAGGTCTCACAAGTGCAAGATATAGTTTCAGCTAACACTCCTTTATATGAACCCAATTAATTTATTAGCCTTGTTTCGAGCAAATACACATTGTTTACTTGGCTTAAAATTCCTATTTATCATTATTGATAAATCTTTCTCACATTCTGATTTCTCTATAACATCGTTGTTCATCTGATAACTGGTTTCTCTGTTTACATCTCCTAGACTAAGTACTTTACATTTGTCCACATTTACTTTCATCTGCCATTTTTCAGACCATTCGAATTTTTTTTTAGACCTTCCTGTAGTTTTGCTGAGTCCTCGTGAGATTTAATTACACGCCCTATTTTAGTGTCATCAGAAAATTTACTTATGTTGCTGTCTACACCGATATCTATGTCGTTTATGCATATAATAAATAATAATGGTCCATGTACTGAGCCTTTGGGACCTCCACTTGTGACGTTACTCCAATCGGATTTAGTGTCGTTAATGCCCACTCGCTGTTTCCTGTCCTGTAACCACACACTAATCCATTTTAGAATATCTCCTCCAATGCCATGAGCCTCCACTTTTCTTATTAGTCTTTCGTGGGGGACTCTGTAGAAGGCTTTGCTAAAGTCAAGATATACCACATCATAGTCGTGCCCCTCGTCCTTTGATTCGTAAATAGCTGAAAAGAATGTAAATAGATTAGTTAAACGTGAACGTCCGCTTGTGACGCCATATTGGGAGTCATTGATCAACTTGTGCTTCTCCAGGTGATTTCGAGTAGTTTGAAATTATTGCTTCCAGTAATTTGCCTGCAACTGATGTTAAGCTGATTGGACGGTAGTTAGAGGATAGTGATCTATCTCCCTTCTTGAAAATCTGTATTACATTCGCTATCCTCCAAAATTCTGGTACTACTCCCGTTCTTAAGGCCATGTTAAACAATTTTGCTAAGGGCGTACTTAGTTCTTCCTTACATTCCTTTAATACTCTGGCAAATATCTCATCGGGACCTGGCGACTTATTAGGCTTCAACTTGTCTATTTGCTTACTAACGTCATTACCAGTCACTACTATCCTGTTTAATCTATTTTCTTCACTATCTCTGTATATAGTCGGTGCCTCGGGTATTATGTTCAAATTTTCGTTGGTGAAAATTGCTCATTTCTCTGTCGTTATCAGTCAGCTCGCCGGGATCTGACTGTATTGGTCCAATCTGTTCTTGTGTTTTAGTTTGATATATTTGAAAAAATCCCTTGGGGTTTCACTTTGCCTCGCTTGCTACCTTCAGTTCATTATTCCTCTTGACTTTTCTTATCTCGTTCTTAACCCTACTGGCCAATGCCTTATAATAATCTCGGTAATTTTCATCACGATTTATTATTTTACCTATAGCCTTCCTTTGTGACCCTCATTTACACTGGTTTGCACTGTTTACACTCATCCATAGCATCCTTGTGTGATTAAGTGAAATTATTATTTTATTTTCAAGTATTTATTATATGCTATAGTATAATAGTCCACAGGGGAATTTCTGTGCATTTTTACCTTGCAGACTGATCATCAGATTCCACCGAACAACATTAACTTATTCATACTAGTTCTGCTTTTGACAGATACGTTTCGTGATGCGACCTGTTTGCCTGCATATATGTATCTCACCTGCGGATTAACTTTGGTAGGTTATAAGGCTACTGGAGTAAACCCTGAACGAAAAATCTGCGGTGGAGTCCCGCATCAGGAAGACATGCTTACAGAGCTCCAATAAGCCCCCAACGGCGGTATAGGCGGAAGCGGTGTCCACTGGGGAAACCCAACGACTACACCAGCGGACAAAGGCAATGCATGATGGACAGGCTACTAAGGCGAAACCCAACAAACGGGGATATCAGCAGTCCATTGCAGCTCTCCATCTCCCCAGTTGTTGCAACACTTGCACCACTGGAACATGAAAATGGAGAGCCAAGATGTAGGTTGTAGCCTGCACTCCTGCCTCACCACATAAATCAACTCACGCAGAGCCATCATCAGCTCATCATACCTCACATCATCATCAAAACACCTATATCCCCAAATGTCCCATGGCGATGGACGAATGGTGATGAGGACAGGCAGAGATGACTACCGGGAGTCTCTAGTCACTACTCTGCACATGAGTGGCACAGAGAAGATGGTGGTTTATGCACTGGGATCCAGGCAGCAGTGCAATCCGGTCCTGTCTGTGCGATTGAGCAGCCCTTTCGAGGAGCCACTCTGCTCACCCACATGGGGAGTGGGCTAGAAAAGGTGCCCTAAACATAGCCTGCCTAAACCCCAACCTGACTGGGCAACCGCACCCAGTAGGTCATCCTTATGCAGTCGAAAACACAGATCCAAACAAAAACAACCCATACAACCTCTTATGGTCACTGCATGGAATGTCAGGACTCTTCTGGATACTGGCCCAAATGAGTGTCCTGAAAGAAGAACTGCCCTTGAGGGCAAAAGAACTGACTAGGTATAACATCGACATAATAGTATGTTATGGAATTGAGAACCGTTTGGAAGAGACCTGTAAATTAGATCAGACAAGTTTAAAATCATCAGGCGAGAGGTATTAAACATCATTATGACAAGAAATCCGTAATACTTACACGTAGAACTATAATGGGGGGGAAGATGATTTGCTTAATTTATCTGAGGTGAGAGGAAGAGAGTCGCACAAAGTCATTATAAATCCAGGGTTTGTCACTTGAGATGAAGGATAAAATACGAGAGTTATGTGATGAGTTTTCTGATATTTTAACAAATAAGCCAGGTTGTACAGATACAGTAAAGCACAAGATGAAATTGACAATAGAAGGCCCAATAAGGGAGAAGATGTATCCATTGCCCTTTTCAACTCAAGATGTAGTAGGGAGAGAGGTAGAAGGGAGGAGGAGGGGATTATCGAGCATTCAAACTCAGAGTATTGTGCACCTGTAGTTCTGGTTGGTAAGCCTGATGGCTCATACAGGTTTTGTGTTAATTATAAGGAACTCAACAAGGTTACCAAGTTCATTCATTGTGAGCCAATGAACCGACCAGAAGACATTTTGACTAAGTTTCAAGGGAAACGGCACTTTTCTAAGATAGACCTGATTAGAGGATTTTGGCAGGTAGAGATGGAGGACGGCTCGAAGCCTTTAACAGCTTTTGTCACAAATGGAGGATGTTATCATTTTAACAAAATGCCATTTGGGCTTGTTAACTCACCAGCCAGCTTCAATAGACTTATGAGGAAACTTTTACATGGGGTAAGGGGTGTTGATAACTACATGGATGATGTATTAGCACATACAGTAACATGGAACGATCACCTTGAAAGGTTATGTGTCATTTTTACACGCATAAGAGAGGCAAGCTTAGCTATCAGACCATCTAAATGTTTGTTGGGATTTGAGACCATAGATTTTTTTAGGTTATACTATAAGCCCAGGTATAATCACTCCTCAGGATAATAAAGTGGGGAAAATCATTAAGGCTTCTCCTCCAACTACTAAAAAACAATTAAGATCTTTTCTAGGTTTAGTAGGATTTTACCAGAGATTCATCCCTAACTTTTCACAGGTATCTCCCTCCCTCACTGATCTCTGATAAAGGGTAGTCCGAATAAACTGCGGTGGGATCCAGTACAAGAGAGAGCCTTCGGTAAACTTAAGCATTGTATTACCTCTTCCCCAATCCTAAGGGCCCCTGACTTTAGCAAAGATTTTGAAGAGCAGACAGATGCCTCGGACAGAGCCATAGAAGCTGCTTTACTGCAGCAGTTTGAAAATGGCTTATATCCTATTGCTTATTCAATTAGAAAGTTAGAGCCTCGTGAGGTGAATTATTCTATAATTGAAAAGGAGTTCCTAGCTATTGTGTTTGCTATTGAAAAGTTTGATAGGTATTTGTATGATAAGAAGTTTGTCCTATGTACAGATCGCTCGGCCTTGCAGTATTTACAGAGGAAGAAGCCAGAGAATGTTAGATTGCTCAGATGGGCTTTGTTCTTACAAAATTATTCTTTCACATTTAAGGCCATTATAAGTAAAGAAAATGTATTGTCATAATTTTTAAGCCGCATGTGATAGATGAGTAACTTCACTGTGAGTGAATCCTTGGTGTGGGGGTGTGTCATATGTCGGCCCACACCTCTGTCTATGATTGGCTAATTAGGTGATGCCAGAGAACGGCTGATGTAAATGAGGGTGGTTCACGGCCTGTAGGTTTATATAAATTCTCTAATGCTTTGATTTACGATGTTTCTTTATATCAGTGTTATTTAGTTTTGTTTGCTAAAATATTATGAAAGAGCCATATTTTGTTTCATAGGGTATGCGGTGTAAGACTTTCCATGGAGTGCCCGTATCATCATTGGGTATGACTTTGTTTGGGAGATTGGTATCCCCGCATCCCCTGAGCAACGCTCTTGTGCATTATGCAGAAGACCCGACAGCAGCACCCTTATCCACTGCCTCCTAAGATGTCCCCACACACAACGCTTCCGTGACGCCTGCTGGACCACCACTCCACGACCCCCTGACGGAGACACGATGATCCTCCCCATATTGGCCAGATATTTTGTAAATAACATTGATTATGTGTTAAAGGAATATCCTTCCTTCCTTAGGCTTTAGTAAGCCCCTTTATAATATTTATGCTGTGTATACTTGTCACACTTGCCAGATGCTTCTGGTGTCATTGTACAGGGGTACCTAGTGACAGCACTAGGATCCCGCTTCCTCTATCAAGGAATAAACAATTGAAATTGAAATTGAATTGACTTTCGATGTATTGTATTAGGATTAGTTGGCAACCGAGCAACCGACTGAACCGGACAGTACGGAGAACCAGGAACTCCAGGCTTAGTATACACACGCCGACGTGGGGTTCAAGATAGCCGCCGAGTTGTGCGTGAAGTAATTGGAGGTATTTGGACATGAAAACTTGCTCTGTAAATGTAAATAGTGTGCATATGTCATTGTTACACGACGAGTTTTCATCTGTCTGAAAGCCCTGTGACAATGACAATCACTTTCGATGGAGAATTTGTTAAATTAGCTTCTCGGTGATTTTCTGCTACAGTAAGAGTGGAAGCTGCACTTTCAGATGGAGAAGGCTCACAAACAGTCCGAGTTTTGGGGGGGCTTCCTATTATTTGTCTTTTTCTGTAGGTGAGCAGGCGAAGCCTCAAATATACTAGGAACAGCATTTTCTCGTAGTCTGACGCAAGACAAAGACGTCCTGTCAAAATCTTCAGGGGAAAAATGCCTAGATCAGAGACGTGCTTGTTTGCCTGGTGTGTACCCGTCTCTTCGTAGAGCCCAAACCCATTTTTGCCTTCTGCACGGGTCTTTCGGCAGTCTTTGAAAAAGATTAATATCAAGATGAAATATTAATCTTTTTTCATCCCATGTGTGTATATAAGAAAGACTTTCCTGTTTACAACCAAGCACATTCGTTCTGGGAAGCAAACCAAAAATATAAATAAAATTTAACTTACTGGTGAAATGTAATAGACGGATCAGACTTCTTGTTAACCCTTTCATTGTACCCAAATGCAACTCAACTGGTAGGCCTTGCAGAATACCCGATCACTGCTGGGTAGATCTAGTAGCCTCAACTTCTAACACATACTGCTGAGTTAATACTGAGCATGTTGAAAGTGTGTGGGCCGTGGGGAGAGCAAGCTTAACCTGACCTAGAGCAGCAGTGTCATGGGTTGCGCTTTCGTGTAATTCACATCTTCAGGGGTGAGTACAGACTAAGGAGTAATACTTGACAAGGCTAATATATACAGTAGAGGAGAGTGAGATCAAGTCCCTAGGGAACAGCAGGTGTCCACAATGTTCCGGTTATAAGGCAGTGACCCTAACTAATCTTCTTAATAAAAATAATTGACCATGCCATCTCTAAGAACAGCAGCTGTCCGTAGTCAGGTCATAGGGTAAGATGACCCAACCTTCTCACCTGGTTACAAATTTTCTTAATCATAAAATAATCCAGTTCGTTCATATCATTACTCAAATTCATGTTGACAGATTCGGTACGTTTAATGAGACTGGATTTTATAATGTTCCTACTGACAATTGAATTACAAGGTAATATTGAGGAGGCATTATCCCAGTCAATGCAATACTTATTATCTCTCATATGAATGAACAGAGCATTGGATTCCTGGCCTGTCCTAACACCTATATTTATGTTGTTTAAGTCTAGTTACAAGATCTTTACCCGTATGGCCTAAGTAAAACATATTACATTCCTTGCAAGGAACCTTGTAAATGCAGCCGCCTGAATTGTTGGGGGAGTTCTTAATTAACATTTTTTTCACAGTGCATGAGTTTTTAAATGTCACATTAACGTTTCAGGTTTGCAGTTGTATAGGAATTTGAGAGAAGAGATTCTTATTGTCATGGGTAGGCTTAGAATCAATTCTATAAAAAAAATCTTAGTAATGTTAAGGCATTCGTCTATAAAAGACCTTGGGTACGTAAGGTTCAAGCCAATATTATGGATATATTTTTATTCCTCATCAATGAATTCCGGACTGCATATTCTTAGAGCATTGATGAAAATACTGACTGTTTGACTCTATTATGGTGGGCAGAATAATAATGAATGTATGAACACACATTAGTAGGTTTCCTATAAATACTGAACTTAAAGGTGTTATCTATTCTGTGGATCAGGGAGTCTAGGAATGGTAATTTGCAGTCATGCTCTAATTCCACAGTAAATTTGATCGAGGGGGCTAAGTTGGTAAGTTGTGGTAGAAAAGCTTTTAGGTCCTCATTACATGGCTAAAGACATATTACATCATCAACATATCTAAACCAGACTGCTGAAGGTGGTAAAATATTACTTAATAGTTTCTTCTCAAAGAATTCCAAATATAAGTTGCTTAATACTGGTGAAAACGGATTACCCATTGCCATACCATATTACTTCCTAGTCTGTACTCACCCCTGAAGATGTGAATTACACGAAAGCGCTTGAGAAGTTCGTGTTTTCTTCTTTCCTTGTGGTTATCAGCATATATATATATGTATATATATATATATATATATATATATATATATATATATATATATATATATATATATATATATATATATATATATATATAAATATAAATATATACAGGCTTAAATATACAGGGTGACCAAAAACATGAGGTCAGGTCATAATGATGACATCCACTAATCCACACTAAACTTTAACCATCAGAGGCTTAGAAGGGTGGTGACATGACTAGACAGGTCAGGTCAGAAAAAAGGACCCACAAAATAACTGTCATAAGCATCAAGATCAAAAGGTTTCAAAAGCAGTTTTAACATGGGCCGCTGACAGAATAAATTTATGGCAACATATTATCGGTTTTGAACTGACCATCACTAAGATTTATTGATTTTAATTCGTAATCAAATAAGCTTCAACCAGAAGTCTTTTCTGTGACACAAGATGATTTGAATACTTCTAAGCTTTCCCCAAGCAATGGAATTCGATTATTGTTCAAACATAGAACAGACAAAACTGCTTTTCAGATGCAGTTCTGATAATGCCTTATGTTGTTTGATTCTGAGCCAGTGTTTTTCCTGTCTGACCTACATAATTACAGTACATTGGCTACATGGAATGCAATAAACACTTCCATTTACATTAAACTTGGGCTGTTTCTTATTAACATATTGGTAATGGTTAGGTCATGCTTGAAACAACATTAATATTTAGAAGCGGGGACCGAACTAAAGGGACAAATTCATCACGATGGGGCAAGAGTCAAATATTCTTAAGTGTGGAACTTGTCTGGTTACAGAGATGAAAGGATTTTGGCCTTTTAAACAACGATCAACAAACACAGAAGGGTACCCCCAAGTTTCTGTACCAATAGAACTGAATGTTTAAATTCGTCGTCAATAAATTCAGAGTCACAAATGCGCAGACATCTTAGGAACATAGCAGAAAAAACTGACATTTGAGTACGGGCTCAGGTGATTGGATAAAAAAGTGAATGAAACTGTCTAACTGTGTGGGCTTTCTATATACCTTAAATTTATAGTTTTGGCCATTCCTCATGATAAACTCCATCAAGAAAATGGAAGGATTCACTTATTTCTCTTTCAATTTGAATGTGATACTAAAGGGACAATATTATTGAGCTTGTCTAAAATTCAAAAGATCACTGTTTTTAGAGGCCAAAGACAAAACATAATCATATCTCTATACCAGAGGAATACAGTCCACTACATTGGGGAGTAATCTAGACTCAAAAAGAACTCCATATAAATACTACAGGCTAGAGAGAACTAAGAAAAGACAAATTACCCATGCTCAGCACTTAAATAACGCCTTCATGGGAACTTCGTACTAAACACATTGTCAGTTACTATAACTCTAACGTAATTTCAGGAAATATGTATTTTAATAGTTAAATCTAGCAGTTGTAATTTATCTTTAGAAAATGGCCAAAACTATAAATTAAGGTATATAAGCCCACACAGGTAGACAGTTTCATTCCTTTTACTAATCACCTTGATCTACCAAAATGTCAGTTTTTCTGCTATGTTCCTAAGATGTCTGCGTATTTGTGACTCTGAATTTATTGACGAATTTAAACACATTCAGATTTCTATGCACAGAAACTTGGTACCCTTCTGTGTTTTGTTGATCGTTTGCTTTAAGGGCTAAAAATCCTTTCATTCCTCTAAACAAGGAACAAGTTCCTCATAAGAATATTTTGACTCTGCCCTATCATTGATGAATTTACATCCTTTAGTTCGGTCCTCAAGCACCTAAATAATGTATTTGTTTTTGATATGACTAGCAGTACCAATATATTAATAAGAAATAGCCCAAGTTTGAATGTAAATGGAAGTGTTTATTGTATTCCATGTAGCCAATGTAATTGTAATTATGTGGGTCAGACAGGAAAAACACTGCAGCTCAGAATCAAACAACATAAGTATAATATCAGAACTGCATCTGAAAGCAGTGCCTTGTTCGTTCATGTTAGAATAATAATCACCCATTGGCAGGAAAAAAGCTTGGTATTCAAATCATCTTGGCAATAGAAAGACTTCTGGATTTGAAGCTAGTTTGATTAAGAAATTAAAATCAATAAACCTTAATCAATCAATCGATTCCAAAGCTGATAATATGTTACATAAATTTGTTGTCCAGTAGCCCAAAGGTTAAAACTGCTTTGAAAATATTACCCAGTGCGATGTATGACAGTTATTTTGTGGAGTCCTTTTTCTGACCTGACCTGTGCAAGTCACGTCACCACCCTTCTCTTAAACCACTCTACGGTTGTGTTGGTGTGGGGATTAGTGTTGGTGTGGGGATTAGTGGATGTCATCATTATGACCTGACCTCATGTTTTTAGGTCACATATATTTAAGCCTCTCTGTCCATGTAATCTAGTTCTCTGAAGATGTCTGAATAAAGAGAAAGTAAGGTACTCGTTGTTTCCTTTTCGTGTGATTTTATCAATATATATATATATATATATATATATATATATATATATATATATATATATATATATATGAAATTACACAGCCTTAGGAACTAATGTTTTCTTCTTTCCTTGTGGTTATAATATATATATATATATATATATATATATATATATATATATATATATATATATATATATATATATATATATATATATATATATATATATATATATATATAATATTTACTTAGAAAACAGTGTATGCATCATGGGCTCTACCTTTTCCTCGGTGTTGGTCACGTTATAAATGAAATATTTAAGAGTTCTTTTTAACTCAAAATTAAGACTTCTGATATGTGTCGAGTCTGATATGTAGATGATGTGTTTGGAGTTTGGGGGTAACATATGAAGGCCCTTTGATCATTTCTTTAACAGGTCATATATTAGTCCCCAGTATCAAATGTAAAGTAAAGTGGGAAGTGGAGTGTAAACTCCCTTTCCTTGATCTCTATTAGCAGTGATATTGGAAAATTAAGTTCTACAGCAATCACTTGGTCCATCTGAAAAGAAGTGTTGCTTCATGACTTTATCTGTAATCTTCAACATCTGCGTAAGGAAATTTACAGTCATACTTCAGTTAGCAAAACTAGGATAAGCTAATTTATTTTCGATTAAATTCGGGTGTAGCCAAAGCAGACTATTACAATATCTCCACTTCACCCACTCATAAACACTGTCACCAAGAAGCCTTAAAAAATACTTTACAATCAACCCACAAGCTACCTGATAATAAAGTTACTCACTCAAAAAATCAATACAGTTTTCAATTACCCCAACATTTTTCTAAAAAAATCTTGTTAATTTTCACCATAAATAAAGAGTGAGGCGAAACCTGGTGTTTAAACAATACAGTGTAATGGTTGTGATGAAGTGTATATTGATCAGACAGTAATGACGACATAACAATAACATCTGCCAGTAACAGTAACACAACGATACAACAATAACATCCGCCAGTAACAGCCATAACGATAACATCTGCCAGTGACAATAACAAAATGATATAACAATAACATCCGCCAGAATAGCAATAA
This sequence comes from Homarus americanus, assembly GCF_018991925.1. NCBI lineage: Eukaryota > Metazoa > Arthropoda > Malacostraca > Decapoda > Nephropidae > Homarus > Homarus americanus. The sequence continues at coordinate 3,781,267 of NW_024732867.1, read as the reverse complement.
CGATAACATCTGCCAGTAACAGTAACCAGTAACACATTGATATAACCTTAACATCCGCCAATAACATCCATAGCGATAACATCTACCAGTATTAGTAACACAGTGCCATAACAATAGTATCTACCAATAACACTGTGCCATAACAATAATATATGCCATTAACAAAATTATACGAGACATCGACTCAGTCAGTTAAGCGAAAGGTTGACTGATTACAGGCAGCAAGCCCAATACGAACACGCCCGTTGAGTAAAAATAACTAGAACCAGACCCATTTTTAAACTGTTCGAGTCTTGAGACTTTTTTAAGCTGTACAAATGATCGAAGAATTTGTTTATTTTTCCGGTAAGTGAAAAGATGGATGTGACAATTTAACACGTACGAGTTTGCTATTGGCTTTTTCAACACACGTGTTAGTGTAAGAAACTAGACTTGGGGAGTGTTGGTATTGAGGGTTCATGCAGTAGGGTTCAGATTTTGAAAATACAGTGTTTGGGGCTCATAGACACACTATAGAAGTCTAATTTACACACACACACACTACTTTGATGTCACTCTGAATCGAGTATGTTAATCGTCCGGCTACGAAACAATAATAGGAGTTATTAAGAATGTCACCTTCGTTGATGAGCTTTGAGGTGACACGAGGAGCGATAAGGGATCGACAGGGCCATCCACATATGTTGCACATGTGGAGAGCTACATCGAGTGCGGGAGGGGCGGCAGCAGCGTCTTTCCAGTGCTGGTGCTTATCTGCCTTGGTATGAATTCGGGCTAACTCGAAAGTATCGACACCTTCTCGTGTGGTGCTCCTCCAAGCATTACGGTGTTGAATGATCGTCTTCCAGGTGAGGGGATCGATTTGGCACTTTTTCAGACTTGTCGTAAGACTGTCCTTATACCTACCTTTTCCATTGTCTGCCAGCGATTCGTTTACCATTCGTTCGGTGAATATATATATATATATATATATATATATATATATATATATATATATATATATATATATATATATATATATATATATATATATATATGATGTGTGTGTGTATAGATATATATATATATATATATATATATATATATATATATATATATATATATATATATATATATATGTGACCAATGATATTATTGTGTATGCTATATGCAAGAAACAAAAGAAGCACGAAGTTTTAAGCGCTTTCGTGTAATTACATCTTCAGGGTGAGTACAGACTAAGGAGTAAAGAGATAATACTTGGCAAAAACATATATATATATATATATATATATATATATATATATATATATATATATATATATATATATATATATATATATATATATATATATATATATATATATATATTGGTAGAATGACATATATTCATCAAATAAACAGCTGGAGATTAACGCACACGTTGTCATCATAATGTTATCACTGTGCTTCAACAACTCAGGTCTTTAAGCGTGTAACAAGGTGAGTAATCACACCAGTCCATCAACAATTAAACATTATGAGAGACATGACTCTGTTTATGACGCAGAATGTGTTGTACAAGCGACGGACCAGCAGTCCAGTTCTTCATATGATTAATCAGCGCTTTATTTCAAAGACTCATATTTGAATGACGAAAAACTGATTATCAATAATTATGTACGCAGAAGGAAGAGAAAGAGGAAAAACAAAAATAAATCTGACCAGATTAATTTTTTTATTGCCTGACCCTCAGTATAATGTTTCACAATATAAGGAGCATGATGCGTATTGTTGTTTAACAAGCTGGCAACATGATATATCCGTAATGTGTTGTACCTGCCACCCGTGGAACACAATTACATATGCAAATGTTATCAGAGACTGGTGGATGAAGTATAACATAATATCTCTCGGTCTGATTTACACTCCAGATCATGGGATTATGTTGAATTAGAGAATTTGGAAATTAATAAGATGAATGATGACGTGAGATAATTCTCTTACATCTCATCAACATCTGGATCAACTACCGATAAAAATGTGAGGCAACCCTAGACTTGCAGTACAAGAAGTCACAATGAAATTGGAAAATGGTAAGGAAAAATTAATCACAGGAGTAATATATGGACCTCCTAATCGTGATAGAGTTAATGAGCGACTTATTTGGGAAGAAATGCGCAGGGCTTCCATACATTGCAAAGTCTGTATAGTAGGTGACTTTACTTTTAGCCAAATTGATTGGATTAACCTTCCGGGAAACTCAGAATCAGAGGATTTTCTTGAAACACTCCAGGACTGTTTCTGTAACATATGAACCTCATTAGTAATGTCGAGGTAGGGAACGAAATTGCTAACAGCGATCACAAAGAAATTAGATTCCAGTTAGAATTTCAGAGCAGACGAAAGGAAAATTCTACTGAAGTCAGATTTCAGAAGGGCAAATTTTGATAGTTTGAAGAGGCAGCTGAGAGATGGGGTATCACGCTTGGGGGTGAATTACATGACCTCACATGAAGTGACCTCACACAATGTAGCCACAGAGGGCGACCTCACCTTACCCTGAGACCTAACGGTTGAGAATGACCTGATAACGAGATCTGAGGTTGACGAGTTCCACAACAACTTAAATATTGAGTTACTTAATACACAAAGGCAGAACATACTATACAGAAAACTCAGATTAAACAACAATGACCTTAAATGGATAAAAATTATTTAAAGAATATTATTGGACATAGGAAGGCTATAGGTAGGAGAATAAATCGTGGTGAAGTTTACCTCCGAGATTATTATAAGGTATTGGCCGGTAGGGTTAAGACCGAGATAAGAAAAGCAAAGAGGAATAATGAACTGAAGATAGCAAGGGAGGTGAAGTCAAATTCCAAGAGATTCTATCAAATGTATCAAACTAAAACACGAGAAAAGGGTGGACCAATACAGTCAGATACCGGCGAGCTAACTGATAACGACGGAGAAATGAGCAATAATCTGAATAAATATTTTTCAACAGTTTTCACCACCGAAAATTTAAACATAATACCCGAGGCACCGATTCTATTCAGAGATAGTGAAGAAAATAAATTAAGCAAGATAGCAGATTAGTAACGAAAAAAGTAAGCAAATAGACAAACTAAAGCCTAATAAGTCACCAGGTCCTGATGAGATATTTGCCAGAATATTAAAGGAATGTAAGGAAGAGCTGAGTATGCCCTTAGCTAAGTTGTTTAACATGTCCTTAAAAACGGGTGAAGTACCAGAATCCTGGAGGATAGCGAATGTAATACCGATTTTTAAGAAGGGAGATAGATCACGATCCTCTAACTACCGTCCAATCAGTTTAACATCGCACAAGTTGATCAATGATTCCCAACATGGCTTCACAAGTGGGCGTTCATGTCTACTGTAACTAATCTATTAACATTCTTTTCATCTGTTTTCGAATCAGTGGACGAGGGGCACAATTATGTGTGGTATATCTCGACTTTAGTAAAGCCTTCGACAGAGTCCCCTAAGAAAGACTAAAAAGAATAGTGGAGGCTCATGGCATTAAAGGAGATATTCTAAAATGGATTAGAGCGTGGTTACAGGACAGGAATCAGCGAGTGAGCATTAACGGCACTAAATCCGATTGGAGCAACGTCACTAGTGGAGTTTCCCAAGGCTCAGTACTTGGACCATTCTTATTTGTTATACATAAACGACATAGATATCGGTGTAGACAGCAACATAAGTAAATTTGCTGACGACACTAAAATAGGGCGTGTGATTAAATCTGACGAGGATTCCGCAAAACTACAGGAAGATCTAAAAAAAATCGAATGGTTTGAAAAATAACAGATGAAATTCAATGTGGACAAATTTAAAGTACTCAGTATAGGAGATGTAAACAGGGAAACCAGATGAACAACGATGTTATTGAGAAATTCGAATGCGAGAAAGATTTAGGAGTAATGATAAGTAGGAATATTAAGCCAAGTAAACACTGTGTATTTGTTCGAAACAAGGCTAATAAAGTACTTGAGTTCATGCAAAGGAGTGTTAGTTACAAGACTATATCTTGCGCTTGTGAGACCTCACCGTATTACAGAATGGATATAGAATCCTTGGAAATAATTCAGAGGATAATGACAAGGCTAATCCTGGGCATGAGGAACCTTGAGTACAGAGGCAGGTTAAAGCATCTTAATTTGCACTCCCTCGAGAGACGTAGAGTGAGGGGCGATATGATAGAGGTTTATAGATAAATGTAAGTCGGGGTTGAACAAAGGGGACATTACAAAGGTACTGAAACTATCCAACCATGAGCGAACACGTAACAATGGTTTTAAAGTAGATAAATTCAGATTTAGGCGCGAAATAGGTAAACATTGGTTTGGAAATAGAGTAGTGGACGAGTGGAACATGTTACCAAATATCATCATTAACTCGAATACGCTGGATAGCTTCAAACATAGGTTGGATGGATATATGAGCAATAGGGGTTGGGCCAGTATGGCCCAATAGGCTCGCTGCAGTTTCCTCCATTCTTATGTTCTTATGTTCTTAACACTGACCCAACGTAATGACTCAAGAGTGTCCGGGGAGTGTTATTAAATAGTTTTCGACATTGTTCGTGTGGTGATGTCTTAACACTACTAACGATTGGTAGACGTCACCTGATATTTTAATTGTATTGAAGATTGTAATAACACCTTAGTATTATATAAAATTGTACCTCAATACTCACATGCCATTACTCAAATTCTTGACGACAGATTTGGTGACTAGATTTTATAATGTTCCTACTGGCGATTGAATTACAAGGTAATATATAGGAGGCATTATCCCAGTCAATGTAATTCTTATTATCTCTCATATGAATGAACAAAGCATTGGATTCCTGGACTCTCCTAACACTATATTTATGCTGTTTAAGCCTAGTTATAAGATCCTTTCCCATCTGGCCTAAGTAGAACATATTATATTCCTTGCAACGAAGCTTGTAAATGCAGCCTCCTTAATGTGTATGTGTTACTAAATGTTACATTTACGTTCCAGGTTTTCAGTTGTACAGGAATTTGAGATTTCTTTTTGTTGAAAGGTAGTACTAAGAGAACGTGTGTGTGTGTGTGTGTGTGTGTGTGAAATTAAGAAATTTTCGAACGAATATTACTAATCTGACGAACTTGGAAACCACAAGTAGGGCAGTCATTAGCACTTATACCGCATGGGATGTTTAAAAAAGCCGTCACGCAGAGCCCCAAAGCAGCCAAGAGGCGGAGTCAGGAACTAACCGACTGGCGCCACAAAGGCCAAAGAAAATTAAATGTACTTTATCAAATTAATTCATACACTGTTGACAAAGTTATAAGCTAGCTATAATATTAACAAGTTATCTTGAATAGTTTTCCATTACAAAATAATTAAAATACGAAAAGGAATAGAGTCATGCATTCACGAATTATTAACATAATTACGGAAAGCCGTGGAGGACATTCGTGTCCGCAATTATATACGTAAATAAATATTAAAACAGTGCTAGTCTTTCCCTAATTTGAAAAAAAGGACAATCAGGAGATGTAGTCTGCCGCAGCAGTCGTGCCTGGAGGTGTGCACTTGTCCCTTTTGGCTTTTCACTCATAGCAAGCAGACGTGTCTCTACTCGCTTGATGACAGAACGCTCCACGTGGCCACAATTCTTGTAGGCGTTTTCAACCGTGTTCACAAATAAGTCCAGTTTGATGGCATACAGTGTTTAAATATGACGGGTTGGGAAAATCAGGGTTTTAACGGGGACAACACTTTGCAGTGTTTCTGATGGATCTTCTTGGGTTAGCCGTTAGCGTGGTCAGGGGCCGGTGCAAGATGATTTGGCGCCCTAGGCAAGCCTTTAGATGTGCGCCCCCTTGAAAGTTTTGATAAGCTAATGTAGGTACAGTAACCCATGACTACATTGTTTTCATCTTGTGGCTTTATTACTTCACCCATGCAAATAACCAATTATTGTTATTACATTAAGTCAATAAATCCTTGACGTAAACTTCAGAGGTCAGGTAACCTTGCCTCATCCCGACAAAGACAGGGAAGGGGCGGCTCAGCCGCCCTGGCAGTAAGTGGCAGTAAGGGAGGGGAGGGGATGGTGGGTTGGGAGAAGGGTTCCTCAGATGTCAGCCTTCAGGTCACTGCTCGACAGTTCTCCAGGCCGCCAAAGATAAGGACCCGGGTTAGTCCCTCCGGGGGGTTAACGAATAATATTAAAAAAGAAAACACAGTCGGCTACCGTCTACCTACCCTCGCCTCCCTCCGACCCCCCCCCTTCTAACATCCTGCTCCGACCCTCCACGGCTCCACCACAGTGTCCACCACAGTTTTCCCTTCATTTTTAATTTTATCCAAGTTTGCCCTGAATTTGTGGCGCCCCCAGATGTTGGCGCCCTAGGCGATCGCCTAGTTCGCCTAGTGGGTAGCGCCGGCCTGAGCGTGGTGCTGGTAGTGGGAGACGGCTGGCTATATAGGCTGCAGTACAAAAGGGGTCCCACGCAGAAAATACCAGACACACGGGCGACCTGGTTTTCACCCGGATCTCCCAGGATAGACAGATGCGTGCCACACACTCGTGTAAGAAACCCACTGAGGCTGGCACCAAGCCAACACTACACGACACCACACCTAAGGAGTGTATAACATCTAAGGGGAACAGTTGGTTATATGGTGACCTGACTTAACTGGGCAGAATTAACTCTGTTGTTCTCCCTTTACTTTACAGTAACTGGAAGAGAAGCTTGCCCTGGGTGCAGGATGAGTGAAATGAGAGGTTGAGCACTGGGAGACAGAAATTACCACGGTGCGAGTGAGTACTGTATGCCCACCGAGTATCGGTGTTGATTCTTCTACTAGGTAACTTCATCTCCCTTCATCTATGGGTGTATGTGGTTTGTCTAACCAAGTCCTGGTGTGAGGTTGACGATTCTGGCGGTTGATCTTAAAGTCTGGACGAGGGAGTGCTTTTTAAAGGATTGCCTTGGTGCTCTGCATGTAGTGCCACAGTTACGGGTATGGTGGAGGAATTACGCATGACTCATGAACCCACATATATATATATATATATATATATATATATATATATATATATATATATATATATATATATAAAATGCAAGTAAATCACTGTAGTTGCGCGTGATCTGGGTATATGGTATAGGGGGTTGGGTGAAAACGGGACTGCCCAGTATGGGCCAATAGGCCCGCTGCAGTTTCCTCCATTCTTATGTTCTTATATGCTAATAACCACAAGGAAAGAAGAAAACACGAAGTTCCCAAGCGCTTTCGTGTAATTCACATCTTCAGGGGTGAGTACAGACTAAAGAGAAATACAAACCAAGGTGTATATATACAGAGGAGGGTGAGACCAGGTCCACAATGGTCAGGTATTAGGTAATGACCCTACTAATCTTTAAATAGCACACAACGGTTGGTGGTCAGGTCAGATGGTCAGGTGACCCGACCTTCTCACCTGGTTACAAATCTTCTTAATTACAAAATTGTCCAGCTTGTACATGCCGTTACTCAAATTCATGTTGAATGCTTTGGTATGTTTAATAAGACTAGATTCTATGATGTTCCTACTATCAATTGAATTAGGACGGGAGAACCCCGAATTTAATTTAGCAGCTACTTATGAACAATTTATTGCGACAATCCATAATGCTTAAAATAAACACATCCCTAAAAGAAAATTCAGATCGATACGGAACCAACCAAAATGGATGAATAATAGACTCTTAGATCTTCTAGGGAAAAAGAAAGGAGTACATAGAAAAGTTAAGAAAGGCGAAAATCACTTACTTGATTAAATCAGAACCTAACAAGACAGGTAAAAACAGAAATTAGGAAAGCAAAGAGAAATTATGAAATCAAGGTAGCAAACGAATCGAAAAATAACCCCAAAGCTTTTTATCAACTGTATAAATCAAAGGTTAGAGATACAATAGGTCCCTTAAAACTACGACAGGAGAAATGACTGATGATGAGTTAGAAATGTGTAGTACGTTAAATAGTCATTTTCGCTCCGTATTCACAAATGAAAACCTAGCACAGTTTCCAGAAGTTCATAAGGTATATAACGACAGTATAGAAAATATGTTGATGAATATCAATATTGCTAGTAACGATGTGCTTAAAGTAATTAACAAACTGAAGCCTCATAAATCGCCTGGTCCAGACGAGGTATATGCTAGAATATTAAAAGAATGTAGAGATGAGTTGAGTAATCCATTAGCAGTTTTATTTAATAAGTCATTAGAATCGGGTCTAGTGCCAGAAGCTTGGAAACTTGCAAATGTAGTTCCGATTTTCAAAAAAGGTGATAAATCAATTGCATCAAATTACTGTCCCATTAGTCTCACGTCAATCATAGGCAAGTTGCTAGAGTCAATTATTGCTACGAAAATCAGAAGCCACCTTGAAACATTCAACTTAATTCATTCTTCTCAGCACGGGTTCACCCAGGGACGTTCTTGTCTCACAAATTTGCTTAGCTTTTTCTCAGAAGTATATGAAGCGGTAGATAATGATAAGTCATATGATATAATTTACTTAGATTTCAGTAGATTTCAGTTGCCTCTTGGGCAATTAATATTTTTTAGCGCTATAAGGTGGTGCTGTTGATTAATTAATACAAGTGTCATATCATTGCCAGTGCGACTCTTTAACCCCAATCTCAGGAACTCCAGTCCAAGTCACTGTAAATACTATATTTATTTTGATGGTGCTGATTCGGTATTCTGAGGGGCCCTTTCACTGCATTACCATCCATTTAAATAAACCCCAATAGGAATTCCGATCGGTTACAACTGGTAGCAGAGGGTACTTTTATGGTGACTGGTAGTTCTGTGGTTGGGAGAAAGAACGCAATCATGGTTTGGCTAGAAATGGTAGGGATTGAAATCCCTGTTTTACTCATGATTACAACAGGAATGTGCTTTTTGTGTTTGACAGTAGGGATGTATCTGGGGAGGAAGAGAGACAGACAAGAGATTGTGTAGCTGGAGGGTACAGGTGAAACAGCTGGGAGAGGATTTCGTGGACCTAAGGGGGAATATCAGACACGGGTGGAAAAATTTAGGGTGAGTAACAGGCACATGTTCAACAGTTAAGGGACGAAACATGGGGCAAGTATCAGACACATTTGCATCAGTTAAGGGAGGAATTAAGGGGTGAGTATCAGACACATTTGCAGCTGTTAAGGGAAGAATAAATGGGGAGTATCAGGCCCAGGTGGAAAGGTTAGAGGGGTAATAACGACAACACCTAGTTCAGTTGGGAGATGCACTAGACAGGGTAGAAAAAGGGTCTCAAACACATTTTTTTTTACAGGGATTATCCCACCCAGGCACAGGTCACTGACCCACTTCGGGCCTGGGGGTAATAATAATAATAATAATAATAATAATAATAATAATAATAATAATAATAATAATGATAATAATAATAATAATAATAATAATAATAATTATAATAATAATAATTATAATAGTAATAATAATAATAAGAATTATAATAACAATAATAATAAAGGACCATAAAGAAATACAAAAGTGAAAAAAAATCAAAAGTGAGAAACAATATATGTATGTTGTGTTGTCAATAGTAAGAGAACAATTGAGACCCCACAGTTGTGTGTAAATGAGGCAGAAAGTCAGATCAGCAACTTGGGACTTGGTCACAATTTTTGTGATGCCATATGACAGCAGGGTCTACCATTAGACAGTACATTATGCTTCCAATATCTTCCCAGGCAGTAGTACCTCCCTGTTTGATAGCTGCCTAGTACCACTTGAAGAGAAGATGGGTGAAATTCGGAAACACAATACTAGAACGGGAATTAGTTGCGTTAGTTGCGGGACTGGGTTGACCATTACTAAGTTCGACGTTCAGTCAGGGCCGGAGGTAGGTAAGTGGTTAAGAGAGGTCGACCGAGCCGTCAAGCTGATAGACGAGGACGAAGCCGGCCGAATACAGTTCATAGTACGGAATCTTGTGGTACCTGCGGCGGATCGCGTATACAATGCACACAGGAAGTGGGAAAAGGTAGATGAGTTAACGGGCTATTTGAAGCGGGTATACAGACATCAAGTGAGTGTGGTCAAAGACACCCAGAATTTAATAAACTGGAAACAGCAAAATGATGAAAGTCTGCTAGAATACTATGATGCAATGTTAGAACTGAATGAAATGCTAGGAAGACATGGGCAGAAATATGATGACTTTATGGAGTGGGACGTCATGCCTCAGAGACTGAAAGGGTCAACAAGTCGTGAATGGTTAACAGAGGAGATGAGGAGACATCCTTGTAGCAGCTTGGATGAGTGGATCATGAGGCTGAAAAAGGAGGAAGGTAGGCTAGAGTCATTAAATAATAAAACACAGATTGATGGACACAGAAAGGCACATGCCGGACTGACCAGAGTTGACGGAGGAGAAAGTGGACAGCAGCCGAGGGGCCTGACCCCACCGAAGATATGCTACACATGCGGACAGGAGGGACACAGCAGCTTCCGCTGCAGAAACAGGTACAGACCAAGAGAATATGCCCCAAGGGGATACGTGACCGATAGCCCGTATCGGACTGGGAAAGATGGCCAGAACTGGTAGTCAGGAAACGGTCAGGGCCAGGCAGTCCCTATCAACCGCTTCTGGCCCAACCACTAGACTACTCTGGCAACGCTTCAGACAAGGAGAGGAGTGACCCTTGGCAGGCAGTGATAAGAACCAACAAATTAGATATGACGGAAGGTACCTTGAGGCTGAAAGCAGATTGTCCCAAGGTCTCTGTGGTGGTAGAGGGTGGTGAAATGTGGGGTTTATCGGATCCAGGGGCAGAAGTGTCGCTAAATGATGAAAACTTTTACCGTCGAGAACTGGAACCTGCGGGAGTACTGTTGAAACCAACACGGGTACGGGTAAGAGGAGTATCAGGGTCCTCCGTGCCGTGTGTGGGTGTATTCGTGTCACTATGATCATATGTAGGGTTGAAGTTGTAGATGTGGGGTTACAGGTTTGTGTTGGGATTGAGACTCGGGGCAAGGGTCAGCCGCATGTTGGATTGTTGGGCATGCATGTGTTGTGTAAGGACGTACAGATCTGGCCGCATATGAACCGCTTAGGCAATGGAGCCAGAAGCAGAGCCAAGTGGGAAAACTGCATGCATGAGGTGAGGTGCTTAAGGGAGGCAGAAGCCACCAGTCTACTGTAGGTTGTTGCATAACAGGGAGAGATGAAATTCCAATCATCCCTCCCCAGTGTAGTCGGTTGTTATCAGTGTGTGTTCCCTCATTATATGTCATGTAGCAAGCAAGGAGGTGGTGATCGATCCCCTAACAATGGAAGATGAAGGTTGGATGCCTGAAGGCGTGGTAGTGTTAACATAAGAACATAAGAATGGAGGAAACTGCAGCAGGCCTATTGGCCCATTCTGGGCAGTCCCATTTACACCCAACCCCTATTGCTCATATAAGCATCCAACCTATGTTTGAAGCTTTCCAGCGTATTCGAGTTAATGAAGATATTTGGTAACATATTCCATTCATCCACTACTCTGTTTCCAAACCAGTGTTTACCTATTTCGCGCCTAAATCAAAATTTGTCAAATTTAAAAACATTGTTACGAGTTCGTTCCTGGTTGGATAGTTTGAGTACCTTTGTTTTGTTCCCTTTGTTTAGCCCTGACTTCCATTTATACACCTCTCTCATGTCGCCCCTCGTTCTACGTCTCTCGAGGGAGTGCAAATTAAGATGCTCTAACCTGTCTCTATACTCAAGGTTCCTAATGCCCGGGATTAGTCTTGTCATTCTCCTCTGGATTATTTCCAAGAATTCTATATCCATTCTGTAATACGGTGACCAGATCTGAACTGCGTAATCCAGGTGAGGTCTCACAAACACAAGATATAATCTTAAGATGACCTCACTAGTCTTGTAACTAACACTCCTTTGTATGAACCTAAGTACTTTATTAGCCTTGTTACGGGCAAAAACACATTGTTTACTTGACTTAAGATTCTTACTTATCATTACTCCTAAATCTCTCTCGCAGTCCGATTTCTCAATGGCATCGTTGTTCATCTGGTAACTGGTTTCCCTGTTTACATCTCCTATACTGAGTACTTTACATTTGTCCACATTGAATTTCATCTGCCATTTTTCAGACCATTCGAAAATTTTTTTTAGATCTTCCTATAGTTTTGCAGAGTCCTCGTCAGATTTAATTACACGTCCTATTTCAGTGTCATCAGCAAATTTACTCATGTTGCTGTCTATGCCGATATCTATGTCATTTATGTATATAATAAATAATAATGGTCCAAGTACTGAGGCTTGGGGAACTCCACTAGTGACGCTGCTCCAATGGGATTTAGTGCCGTTAATGCTCACTCGCTGTTTCCTGTCCTGTAACCACGCCCTAATCCTTTTTAGAATATTACCTTTAATGCCATGTGCTTCTACCTTTCTTATTAGTCTTTCGTGGGGGACTCTGTCGAAGGCTTTGCTAAAGTCGAGATATACAACATCATAATTGTGCCCCTAATGCACCGATTCAGGAAACTGATGAAAAGAATGTTAATACATTAGTTAGACATGAACGCCCGCTTGTGAAGCCATGCTGGGAATCATTGATCAATTTGCTTTTCTCCAGGTGATCTCGAATAGAGTTTGAAATGATTGTTTCCAGTAATTTGCCTACAATTGATGTTAGACTGATTGGACAGTGGTTAGAAGATAGTGATCTATCCTCCTTTAAAATCTGTATTACATTCGCTATCCTCCAGGATTCTGGTACTATACCTGTTTTTAAGGACATGTCAAACAACTTTGCTAAGGGCATACTAAGCTCTTCCTTACATTCCGTTAATACTCTGGCTAATATCTCATCGGGACCAGGTGACTTATTAGGCTTTAGTTTGTCTATTTGCTTACTAACATCGTTACTAGTTACTACTAACTCGCTTAATTTGTTTTCTTCACTGTCTATGAATAGAGTCGGTGCCTCGGGTATTATGTTTACAATTTCGGTGGTGAAAACTTTTGAAAAATATTTATTCATATCAGTGCTCATTTCTCCGTCGCTATCAGTTAGCTCGCCGGGATCTGGCTGTATTGGTCCAACCTTTTCTCATGTTTTAGTTTTATACATCTGATAGAATCCCTTGGGGTTTGACTTCGCCTCCCTTGCTACCTTCAGTTCATTATTCCTCTTTGCTCTTCTTATCTCGGTCTTAACCCTACCGGCCAATACCTTATAATAATCCCGGAGGTAAATTTCGCCAAGATTTATCCTCCTACCTATAGCCTTCCTTTGACAAATAATGTTCTTTAAATAATTATTTATCCATTTAGGGTCATTGTTGTTTGATCCGAGTTTTTTGTTTGGTATGTTCTGCCTTTGTGCATTAAGTAACTCATTATTTAAATTGTCGTGGCTCCTCGAAAGGGCTGCTCAGTCGCACAGACATAACCAGATTGCACTGCTGCCTGGATCCCAGTGCATAAACGACCATCTTATCTGTGCTGCCCATGTGCAGAGTTGTGACTAGAAACTCCCGGTAGTCATCTCTGCCTGTGCGTGAGTTGATTTATGTGGTGAGGCAGGGGCTCAAGCAGCAATCACACATCTTGGCTCTCCCTTTTCCTTATCCAGTGGTGCAAGTGTTGCAGCAACTGGGGAGAGGGAGAGTCGCAATGAATTGCCGATAGCCCATTTTGTTGGGTTTCGCTTTAGTAGCCTGTCCATCAGGCATTGTCTTCGTCCGCCGGTGTAGTCCGCCTAAGCTGCCGTTGGGGTCTTGTTGGAGCTTTGTAAGCATGTCTGCCTAATGGGGGCTCCACAGCAGATTTTTCGTTCGGGGTTTTCTCCCGTAGCTTTATACCTGCCAAGGTTAGTCCGCAAGGCAGGGGGGCGGTAGTTGGTAGGCGCCAGGACGTGTCCACATGCCAGTGGGCCAATGCGCCGTCCATCTTGGACCCACTGCTACTCCGAGATCCCCTGCTGATCTGGCCTGGGCCCACGAGGCACCCAGTTACAGTGTGTTGCCACGAGGAGGCACAGCAGAAGTCTTCGTGGTGAGGAGGCTGTGTACTGGCAAGGGAAGACTTATTCAAGTTGCTCCCCTGTTCGCAACTAGAGCTAGCCAGCGGCGGAAGATTAAATGTAAAGGGAGCACGTCGTACTTGCACCAATTAATCCATACTGTAACGCTTGGAGGAGCACCACACAAGAAGTTGCCAATACTTTCGAATTAGCCTGACTGCATACCGAGGCAAACAAGCGCCAACAACGGAAAGGCGCTTCCACCGCCCCTCCCTCACTAGATGGAGCCATCCACATGTGTAACATCTGTGAACGACTCTGCCGGTCCCGTGTCGGCCTTTTTAGTCATCTCAGAGCTTACCAACGAAGGTGACATCCTAAAACTTATATCATTGTATCATAGCTGGATGACCGTCATACTCGATTCCGAGTGAAAACAAAGTATTTATCGATAAAACCACACAGGTAAAGGGAAACACTGGAGTACCTTAGCTTTCGTCATTATTTAAGACATTTTCAGAGGCAACTGAATCTACAGGAACTGAAAAAGGCTTATATACTAAGGGTAACCTACATAATGTCAGGTCAGGTCAATAACATGGGATCCACTAATCCACACACCACCTTCACCGCACACGAATGAAGAGCATATAAAAAATTAACGACTTAATAGGCTTTAGTTTGTCTATTTGCTTACTAACATCGTTACTAGTCACTACTATCTCTCTTAATCTATTTTCTTCACTATCTCTGTATATTGTCGGTGCCTCGGGTATCATGTTTAAATTATCGGTGGTGAAAACTGTTGAAATATATCTATTCAGATTATTGCTCATCTCTCTGTTGTTACCAGTTAGCTCGCCGGTATCTGACTTTATTGGTCCAATCTTTTCTCGTGATTTAGTTTGATATAACAGAAAGACTCCTGGCAGAAACAAGGCAAGGCAAGATAAAATACACACACAGACAAAAACCTAGAAGACACACACATTTAAACTTTAATTAAGAAAGGAAGAATCCTCACAAGACACAACAGGATATAGAGAGTTGATCAGTCATCGTATAAAAAATCCACCAGGACCTGCTGACTGACAGGAGGGGTACAGGGGAACACCGGTCAGCAAAAATGGCACAAACCAGCTCTAGGCACCAGCCTTCATAATAAACAAACTTAAAATAATCCAGCACAATGTTTTAGCATGGATCCCACAGAGAGCAAGCAAACTATATAACACATACCGGGGGTGATGAATCTGAAACGGTTAACTTATTGGTCAGGTTGATCAATGAAGCCAACTCGCGACTATCTATACTAAGTTCAAGGTGGAACGAGTAACACGTACGCTTAGGTTCATTCCATGGAACATCCGGAGTGTTAACCGAAAAATTAATGACCTTAAATGGTTTGTTAAAGTTTTTAGCAATGATTTTATTGGTTTAAAAGAACCTTACACGTCCAGCACCCAGAAGAAAGCTGCATCCAGGATAGCTGGGTTTAAAGCATACAATAGTGGAGAAGGGTGTGGCCTGCTCACTTATGTAAAGAATGGTCTGGTCTGTAAATGGATCAAAACTCTACTCAACAGTACGAGTGCTGCTGGAAACCCTTCCAGCAGTACCTCAAGGAGCATGGATCTCCCACGCCCAGTGAAAGTGTAGTTCTAGAGTCCCTATCATCTCTAGCGCACGAGCGGGGCAGGTCTATCCCGACCCTCTCCGTCCACCTGGCTGCTCTCACAGACCCTCTGGAATATGGGTGCGGGGTGAAGTTTAACAATAGGTCAGTTACACTGCTGAAGTGGGGCCTGTTCCACCAGCGATCACCTGCTAGGCCACCCTGTACCTTCTGATGCTAGGAGAAAGTCCTCACTATTCTGGGCTCGTTAAGTACTACTCCTTTAGTCCTGTGAGCTATACTGACAACCTAGCATGAGGGCCACTGGCCTTATGTTGTCTGTTTTTTCTATGGTCTTGTTACTATGAAGGTTTTACTATTACATTGATTAATCTGATATCTGTCTCACCCCAGGATCCATTCACCATCCGACCGTCAAAGGACCGCATACTACGGAAGGCCCTCTTCATCATAGCGCTGGCTACAGGCTTCAGGTCCTCCCAGCTCAAGGCACTCACGAGGTTCGACTACTGGCTCTCCTTCGCCCAAGGAGATTCTGTAGAGTTCCTGGTACCTTCTCCCACCTCCCTCGAGAAGAATGGAATGGAGAACCACAGGCTCCAGCCAGTAGCGGTTCCAGCATGGAAGGTGGAGGGCGAGCACCAGCCGGCTCTGCTCGGTCGGGACCCTCCACCAATACCTCTCTGCTTTGGCCGATCACACAACCAGCCAGCATCATCTCTTCGTTCATCCACGGAAGTGCCGCTCGCTGTCAATCAGAGGATTGGCAGACAGATTGTAGCAGGTTATAGAGGAGACTGACCCTGGGAAGGCCCTATGTCCCCACGACGTACGGGGTGTGGCGGCTTCATTGGCCTTCCTGAGGACCAACTCCCTCTCACAGGACCGGGAAGGGGGTCAGTGGAAATAGGCCTCCTGCTCCATAGCAAGATACCTGTCTCACCAAGTATCAGACACACCCTGTGTGGCTATGGGTCTCACCCATCGACCCACAGACAGCATGCTAGAAAAAAAAAAACTAATGTAGCTTAATCTAAGAATAAATAAAATTCAAATGGTCTTGCATGTGCTCACCTCTCCCCTTACTTCCTAGCACCCTCCTTCCTGTGGAATATAGAAAGTGCACTAGCAAAGCTCATCTCACTAAAATAGGGGCTTTGAAACTTGCTCAAACACCTATTTTTGGTGAGTGAGCGAAGCTAGTGCATGTATTTATCCCGCCCTTCCTTCGGTTCCATCCCCCTGCTATTCCTGATGTAGGGTTATGGAAAGGAATGATTTTTTTTATTGGGCACTCCCCTACATCCTTTGTGTAAGGTGAAGCGCAGAAGTGTTTACAGTGCCCAACAGGGAAGCATGCTAAGTTCATGCTTGCCTTTATGTCTCATGAGTTAAGGGCATAGAAGACTGAAGAGTCAATGGTTTATGTTATGAAGTTATTGGAAGCTCCAACAACTTGTCCCTGAACACGAATTCTCAACTTTCGATTTACACCAGGTACCTACTTTACTGCTAGGTGAACAGGGACTAATGGGAGCTAGGAAGTATGTCCAAACAACTTCCACCGGCCCGGGAATCGAACCCGTGACATCTCCCTTGCGAAGGCAAGAGCGGTACCACTCTATCAACAACACCCCCATGGAAAGGAATGACGTCTGAGTTATGTTCTCAGACAGGCAGTGACACAGCGCAGCTCTCTTCCACAGATTTCTCATTCTTGTTCCCGTTTTTTTTAACTGCTAGTGCAACCTAAACTTAACTAGGTGTGTTAAAATTTGGCCTTGTCGCCTCCTAACGGTAATATCTCATGATGTCTAATAGCAAGTGCACTACCTTTGCTCACTCACCAAAATATAGGCTTTTCAGCAAATTTCAAAGCCCCTAATATTTATATCACGTGAAACGTGATATTATTCATATATAAAACTTTGCTCTCTGTTGACTGATCTAAAATAGAACCGTCAGGACATAAATGAAATACAGGCTGTGGTAACGAAGGCAGAAATGAATGAGATGGTGGAAAGAATAAGAGGTGTATGAGGTGAATGCGGTGGTACTTTTTCTGGGTAAAATAAATGCTAAGTTCTGGACGATGAGCTTGTAGTTGATACATTATAGTACCCACAAGTACAGAATAAGAAGTTGCGATTCCTGGAAAAGGAGACATGAGAGAACAAGAGAGATAGAGGCGAGTTAATGGAGAGTTAATGGGAGACTGAAAGAAAGTTGAGAGACTGGAGAGAGAAAGATGAGAGACTGGAGAGAGAAAGATGAGAGACTGGGGAGCGATGAGAGACTGGAGAGAGATGAGGGACTGGAGAAAAGAGATGAAAGACTGGAGTGAAAAAGATAAGAAACTGGGGAGAAAAAAATAAGAGACTGGAGAGAAAAAGATGAGAGAATGCAGAGAGAGAGATGAGAGACTGGAGAGAGACTGGAGAGAGATAGAGGTGAGAGACTGGAGAGAGAGAGAGAGAGAGGTGAGAGACTGGAGAGAGAGAGAGAGAGAGGTGAGAGACTGGAGAGAGATGAGAAACTGGAAAGAGAAAGATGAGAGACTGGAGAGTGATGAGAGAATAGAGAGATAGATGAGTTAGCTGGAATGAAAGAGAAAGCAGTCACCACAATGTAGAAGTCGGTTAAGCTCAGTGATAGACACAAACAAGACAGTAACAGTAATGTGGGGGAATAACAGCCTTGAAGCCCTTCCTGTATGGTAGGCGAGTATCCCACCACTGAACACCTTTGTAACTGTATTAGTAACAGTAAAAGGAGAACAGATTATTTTAACCGTTACCACCTGTGTAACACTGTCACATGCGTAACCGCTGCCAGCTGTGTAACACTGTAACATTTGCAACCGCTATAGGACTGCCACTTTTATATAACAGCTACTTGTGAAGCTGTCATATGTGTAACAACCTTGGAGCTGTGACCACTTGTAACAGCCACTTGTGAAGCTGTCACATTATGTAATTGTGTAGCCTTGTAGCTTTGTAGCTGACACCACTGTTACCTTATGTAGCTGTTTGTAGTTACCTGAGTTTGACTAATGAAAAGTAACTCAACTGCTACATGTAATGTTAATGGGTTAAGCTGTAAACCCCAAATGGTCTTTTCTCCATTTATTTATAAAAGTATATTAGGAACAGTCGCTAAAGATATACCATAATTAACACTGTAAGCTGTAAATGTTAAGAAATAGACAGTAAGCTTATCTGGGAAGCTTGGGAGTCAACGTCTATGCTTTGTGAGGGTTGATGATAACTGAGGGGCAGAGAGCTGGCTTCATACGGCTGACCTAATCATCTTTAAGACACTACTTAATAGAGGAAAATACCCATCACGTGATCTGAACATGCATCTCACCGCTCATAAAAAATTACGGGGGATATCATTATAAAACACAAATGTAATTACCCATATTTATATAAGTACTACTGTCTATGAGATAGGGGTTAGTACATGACTCTGCAAACAATGCGAGGCGAGTTTGGCCATGGAGGCATTATACCTCCATGGGTTTTGCTACTTGGCCTCCATAATTGAAGGGGTATTGTCATCATCCATTCTGTTTTTGTATCAATTCATCCATTTATCTACCTGTACATCCATCAGTCTACACGCCCATTTCTCAGTCTGTTTAATGGCATCTCCTAAATGAAACTTACTAAAACCGAGTATTTTCTGAGTCCCTATGATTCGTAAATGGGGTTTCAAAGAACATATTTTTATCCCTGTGATAATCGGTATTACTGTAGATGTTAATAATTAGGAAATGTGAACGAGTGTAGAATAATGGTGGTTGTAAATAGATAAAGGAGCAAGAGAGTAATATGTTTTTGACTGTCCGAGTGGTACCGCCTGCATTCTTCAACTAAGTCATTTTACAGGAGGCTATGCGTTTCAGTTGTGTCAATTGTGAGAGTTATATAATATAATGCCACTGTGTGAGTTATATAATGCCACTGTATGTGATCTGCCAGTCGTTATTGTAGTCATAGGAACGAGGTTAGAAAAAAAATAGATAGGTTGATTATATCATTGCCAATACTAGGCGGCGAAAGTTTTGGTTGAAGCATACAAGGACATATGAGACTTTTTAAGAGATGTATTGG
This sequence comes from Homarus americanus, assembly GCF_018991925.1. NCBI lineage: Eukaryota > Metazoa > Arthropoda > Malacostraca > Decapoda > Nephropidae > Homarus > Homarus americanus. Next base: position 3,761,487 of record NW_024732867.1, on the reverse strand, counting down.
TACTCTCCTTCGTTTGTCATAAAAGAGCGCGAAACAAAATCTGGTTAAGCGAAAGATATAAGGACAAGCGCATTTTTTCTATACACTCTGAAAACTCGTGCATAAAACCAAACTATGGTGAGGATTCTCGAGGTAACGAGACTAGCATTTCAAGGGTAAAACATCTGCATCAGGTTGAAGGTGGGTGGCGTTCAGTGGATAGTGAGGAACTGCTTTGGGTTGTAAGTGTGTGTCGACCCCATGCCGCGTCCCACCCGCTGCGTTCCCGTGTACACACTGCTCAGGGAAGATGAGGTTCAATATTCCTGCTTTGTAGATAAGTCTCTTGTAAATATTCTTAGCAGTATGTCTGGTACGACAAGAAACATCCTTTGGAGAACTTGAAACACGCATTGAAGTCACAGTTATTATATGTGAAATAAACAACAACAACATGAATTGAAGACTCATCACCCCAGGAATATTGGCACTCAGGGAGACATTCAAGTTCCATTATTTATTGACGACCAAACTTCTTGCAAGAAATAAAACTAGCCACGTACGTTTTGTGAGGGTGATCAAGAAACACAATTAATTTCATTAGCATAACCATAAAAATAATTTGGTATTATCTCTCTCTCTCTCTCTCTCTCTCTCTCTCTCTCTCTCTCTCTCTAACCAATAAACACACTCAAAAATACTGTAAATGGTAAAATCTAATATTTAACTGTCAACCACCTCCCCTTACACTCATCTCCCTTCAGTACCCACTCCCACCACCCAGTCCTCTCATACTCACCTCCCCTAACACCCACCTCCACTCACACCCACCTCCACTCACACCCACCTCCCCTCACACCCACCTCCCCTCACACCCACCTCCCCTCACACCCACCTCCCATAACACCCACCTCCACTCACACCCACCTCCACTCACACCCACCTCCCCTCACACACTATATTCTGCTGCCAATTAGGGAACCTGAAAAATATATGTAGGCAATCAAAAGTTTACAAAAATATAGTCATTGTAAATTACGGTGTTCGTCGTGCCATTGATCAGTGTCCCCATAAAAGGTTAAGATTGTTTTTGTGTGTCTTAACCGCGATCCTTCACTGCATTTTGTATCAGTTTTTCTTACATGTTTTCAAAATATTTTTGGCCTTATTTAGATTATAACACTGCGGTAAATATGGTGTAAGAAACACTACAGTAAACATGGCATGAAAAATAATACAGTAAACATGGTATTAGAAATACTACAGTAAACAAGGTATGATAAATATTACAGTAAAAATGGTATGGAAACATTAAGTAAAAATTAAATAAGAAACACTACAGTTAAAAAGGTATGAGAAACACTACAGTAAACATGGTATATGAAACACTACAGTAAATATGGTAAGGTAAATACTACAGTAAACATGGTAAGGGGAACACTGCAGTAAACAAGGTATGAGAAACCCTACAGTAAACAAGGGATGAGAAACCCTACAGTAAACAAGGTATGAGAAACACTACAGCAAACAAAGTATGAGAAACACAACAGTAAACACAGTATGAGAAACACTACAGTAAACAAGGTATAAGAAGCACTACAGTAAACAAGGTATGAGAAACAATACAGTAAACAAGGTATGATAAACACTACAGCAAACAAAGTATGAGACACACTACAATAAACTCAGTATGAGAAACACTACAGTAAACAAGGTATAAGAAGCACTACAGTAAACAAGGTACGAGAAACACTACAGTAAACAAGGTATGAGAAACACTACAATAAACTCAGTATGAGAAACACTACAGTAAACAAGGTATGAGAAACACTACAGTAAACAAGGTATGAGAAACAATACAGTAAACAAGGTATGAGAAACAATACAGTAAACAAGGTATGAGAAACACTACAGTAAACAAGGTATGAGAAACACTACAGTAAACAAGGTATGATAAACACTACAGTAAACAAGGTATGAAGAACACTACAGTAAACAAGGTATGACAAATAATTGCAAATACAAAGGAAGAATGAAATTACAAGGTATGACAACACCACAGTAAACGAGGTATGACAAACACTAGTAAACACATGACAAACAATACAAAACAAGGTATGACAAACACTACAGTAAACAAGGTATGACAAACACTACAGTAAACAAGGTATGATAAAACACTAGTAAATAAGGTATGACAAACACTACAGTCAACGAGGTATGACAAACACTACAGCAATGGTATGTTAAACACTACAGTAAACAAGGTATGACAAACGACTACAGTAAATATGGTATGACAAACACTACAGTAAACAAGGTATGACAAACACTACAGTAAACAAGGTATGACAAACACTACAGTAAATAAGGTATGACAAACACTACAGTAAATAAGGTATGACAAACACTACAGTAAACAAAGTATGATGAGCACTACAGTAAACAAGGTATGACAAACACAACAGTAAACAAGGTATGACAAACACTACAGTAAACAAGGTATGACAAACACTACAGTAAACAAGGTATACAAACACTACAGTAAACAAGGTATGACAAATACCACAGTAAACAAGGTATGATAAACACTACAGTAAACAAGGTATGACATTGATTACAGTAAACAAGGTATGACAAACACAACAGTAAACAAGGTATGACAAACACAACAGTAAAGTAAGGTATGACAAACGATACAGTAAACAAGGTATGACAAACACTACAGTAAACAAGGTATGACAAACACAACAGTAAACAAGGTATGACAACACTACAGTAAACAAGGTATGACAAAATGACTACAGTAAACTATGAAGGACAAACACAACAGTAAACAAGGTATGACAAACACAACAGTAAATTAAGTTTATGACAAACACTACAGTAAACAAAGTATGATAAACACTACAGTAAACAAGGTATGACAAACACTACAGTAAATAAGGTATGACAAACACTACAGTAAATAAGGTATGACAAAACACCGTAAACAAATTATGACAAACACTACAGTAAACAAGGTATGACCAAACACTACAGTAAGAAACCAAAAGGGTTTGATGAGGCACTACAGTAAATAAGGTATGACAAACACTACATCAAGCAATTATGACAAACACTACAGTAAACAAGGTATGATAAACACTACAGTAAATAAGGTATGACAAACACTACAGTAAATAAAGTGCTGAAACCAAACACTACAGTAAACAATATTGTGACAAACACTACAGTAAACAAGTTTGATGAGCACTACAGTAAACAGGGTATGGCAAACACAACAGTAAACAAGGTATGACAAACACTACAATGTAAACAATTATGATAAACACTACAGTAAATAAGGTATGACAAACACTACAATGAAATTAAACAGGTATGACCAAACACTACAGTAAACAGGTATGACAAACACACAGTAAACGAGGTGCAAACTAAACACTACAGTAAACAAGGTATGAAATAAACACTACAGTAAACAGGTATGACAAACACTACAGTAAACAAGGGTATGATGACTTTTCACAGTAAACAAGGTATGATAAACACTACAGTAAATAAGGTATGACAAACACTACAGTCAACGAGGTGCCAATAAACACTACAGTAAACAATTTATGATAAACACTACATTAAACAAGGTATGACCAAACACTACAGTAAATAAGGTATGACCAAACACTACAGTAAACAAGGTATGACAAACACTACAAGTAAATAAGGTATGACAAACACAACAGTAATAAAGATTATGACAAACACTACAGTAAGTATGGTGTAATAAACACTACGATGGCAAGGAATTATGACAAACACTACAGTAAATAAGGTGTAACCAAACACTACAGTAAATAAGGAATTATGACAAACACTACAGTAAATAAGGTACAGCAACAAACACTACAGTAAACAAAGGTATGATGAGCACTACAGTAAACAAGGGTAGCAATAAACACAACAGTAAACAAGGTATGACAAAACACTACAGTAAATAAGGTATGACAAACACTACAGTAAACAAGGTATGACAAACACTACAGTAAACAAAAGATTAATGACAAACACTACAGTAAACAAGGTATGACAAACACTACAGTAAACAAGGTACTTGACAAACACTACAGTAAACAGGTATGACAAACACAACAGTAAACAAGGTATGACAAACACAACAATCAGAAGCAAGGTATGACAAACACTACAGTAAGAAAAACCAAGGTATGACAAAACACTACCAGTAAACAAGGTATGACAAACACAACAGTAAACAAGGTATGACAAACTACGGTAAACAGGTATGGCAAACACTACAGTGAAGCAAGAATTATGACAAACAACAGTAAACAATTATGATAAACACAACAGTAAAATGGAATTGTGACAGTACTACAGTAAACAATTTATGACAAACACTACATTAAAACAGGTGCTTGACAAACACAACAGTAAACAAGAGGTATGACAAACACTACGGTAAAAGAATTATGACAAACACTACGATAAACAAGGTATGACAAACACTACAGTAAACAGGTGTGACAAACACTACAGTAAAATGAGTATGACAAACACAACAGTAAACAGGTGTGACAAACACTACAGTAAATAAAAGAATTATGACAAACACTACAGTAAACAAAATTATGACAAACACTACAGTAAACAAGGTATGACAAACACAACAGTAAACAAGGTATGACAAACACTACAGTAAATAGGTATGACAAAACACTACAGTAAAACAAGGTATGACAAACACTACGAAAGTAAGCAAAAGGTATGACAAACACTACAGTAAACAATTATGACCAAACACTACACAGTAAACAAGGTATGACAAACACAACAGTAAACAAGGTAGCATGACAAACACTACAGTAAATAAAATTGTAATAAAACACTACAGTAAACAAAGATGTGACAAACACTACAGTAAATAAAATTATGACAAACACTACAGTAAACAAGGTATGACAAAACACTACAGTAAATAAGAACGACCGACACTACAGTAAACAATATGACCAAACACTACAGTAAATAAAGATTTATGATAAACACAACAGTAAACAAGGTATGACAAACACTACAGTAAATAGGTATGACAAACACAACAATAAACTGTAATGATTGATTGTTTCAGACAAACCCACAGCCAAATTATGTCACATATAACAACAAGTACACTGCAGACCTCGTGGTACCACATTCGGGTTGACACACCTCAATTAAACCAGGGACTTGACCTCGCCGCTTGTGACGTGAGCCGGGTGACCTACAGCCACACCCTCTTCAAGACACCTGGAGGCAGGACCACACCTGCACAGCTATCCAGATCAAACCAGTTTAGTGTGGTGGTTGGGGTCAGAGGTGGGCTGGGCCGACCCCTTATATAAAGGCCCTACAGTCCCTGCCACGGGCATTATCATTCTGATTCTGGTCATACTGATTCTCATTCTGGTTGCTGTCACCTCTCTCCCGTTCGGGTCGTCACTCGGTTCACTAAGCAGAATCGCGTCCCATCCTCCAGGTCCGGAGAACCTCCCCGTGAACCACGGCATCGCCAGCTAAGCAGATTCTCCCTTAGGAGCAGCCCAGCCAGCACTCACTGGGCCTACGTCAGGAGTACGTAGGTCTTGTCAGAACGTCCTAGGGTGAGTTACCTACTGTGGAAGTGTATTCATTCAGGTGTGTCCGGAGTCGGTGTCAAGTAACGTAAACATAATGTGCAGTACCCGGATATAATAGTGATATTAATGTGTCCATGTCATTGGGTAGATTAATAAATAGTTGTATCGAAGAGATTTTAACAAGTTGTCCCTTTAAATATGTACGTGTATTGACATACGAGATAAGATAAACATATTGACTGAGTAAAATATATTGAGCCACCTTCTAAGTTCCTATCTTTACATTTCTCTCTTTATACTTCCTACTTATATATATTCTTCACTCTCATTGTGTTTTGCCTCATTATATTGCTGGCAGCCGAACTATGAAGTTAACCCCACTCCCGCCCTCGTCCCTCGTTATTGGTAACAATTATTGCTTAAAAGTAAACTTCTTTGCCTCCCCGTTAACCATAGCACCCGGCAATTGGTTCAAAGTGCGTAATAAAGGAGTTTCCTGCAGTAGCGTGAAAAGTGTCCTAGTGGTCTCCGTTGCAATCAAAATAAATGTCTCTACCGATGGTATTGAGCGGGTACACTAAATATGTTCAGTGCTTAGCGTAATTTCTCAGTGTCCTGATCTGTGACATTCTCAGTAGCCCAAAGTGCAGTTTGATTGTTGGTCAGTGTTAATGTAGCCATTGTGTTTCCAGTGATGCAGCAGTGTCTGTACTAACTGTTATAACTTAACATGTCTTTTAACCTACATCCTCCTCCTGTCCTAATCCTCACCTCACCCTCCTTACTCTTCCTCCCATCCTACTTGCCTGCCCCGCCATTCCGTTTCCGTGCCCCTCACCCCGCAAAGCCTCAGCCTGGCCGATCAACCACGCCTCGGCTCCTCCCCTCACACCCGCAGCGCACCAGCCTGGCTGGAGCCTGGCCCTTCTCGCCTCGCCCAGTGCCGCCCACGCCCCTTTCGCTTCCCACCCCGCTCGTGTGACCTCACGTCCTTCTGACCCGCCCGCCTCGCTTCCAGCCACTAATTCACAATCTTTTTGTCCCGTAAGCTGTGTGTGTTGATGATGATGGTTAATATAAAAATGTCAGTGGAATGAATGCAGGCTTCACTCCCAGTGTATTTTATGCTATTATGATTTGTGATGTACTCTTTGGCGGCGCAGTGATAATGATATTCAGTGTAGTGCATGAGCTTAACTCCCCGACCCAGCCTGGTAAGGCATTGTGTGGAAATGATAGTTGCCAAACATTGACGTAGCATTATAAAGTAAACTTTTTTTGCGAATGCACTTCCAACTAATCCATCAACCCCTTTAGGATTGAGCACCTGTAAATGTCACGTAAATCAACCACAATTACATCTGGCGAGCGGAAAACTGGCGTGAAGAAGCAGCGTGATGAATGCAGCGTGATGAAGGCAGCACGAAACCCACCACACACCACGCCACTTCTTTCAAGTCCTCCCTTGGTCTAGGATTAAGAAGATTTTATATTTTTCTACTTTAGGAAGTTAAGGAGTGTGGAATGGATCGCCACACAACGAACCCTGGTGAGCCCAGCCAGGGAGGGATTCACCACTGTGGAAGGTGTAAGACAGGACGGTCTTTGGTCTCGCCGACACTCACGTACGGAGGGCGAGCCCTGGTCCGCGGAACCTGCCTTACGAGTCATCTAAGGAGACGACAGCCCAAGCAGTGGACCGGCCTTCATCCCGGCCGGAGGGGGCCGACGGCAGATGAACAGAAAATCGTCTGGAATATGTTGAAAATGATGATGTTGCAGAGAAGAAATACAGATGGAGCAGAAAAATTCATCTGGAATATGAAAATGAAGATGTATAAAGAAACGCAGATGAGCAGAAAAATTCGTCTGGAATATGAAAATGAAGATGTATAAAGAAACGCAGATGAACAGAAAATTCGTCTGGAATATGAAAATGATGATGTACTAAGAAAAAAGGAAGATGGAACAGAAAATTCATCTAGAAGACGTTGAAAATGAGGCTCTAAACGTAGAGGAAGAACGCAGATGGGACAGAAAACTCGTCTGGAATAGTATAGAAACCAGGAGGAAGTGAGAAGAAGTCAGAAGGTGTGGAGAAACGACCTACAAGGTGCGGTATGTGAAGAAAGAAGACAGAAGATGTGCTGTCCTGACATCACAAGAAAGTCGATGATGAAGGACCAACCGACTACAGCTGCTGAGCTGCCGCCATCCCCTATTTTTCAGATACCAGCTGGATGGAAGACGTGAGCTATGCCGGACCCAACTAATGTACTGATGTTGTTGATGTATAATAAAAAGATATCAATACCCTAATATGTGAAGTAGGAACATTTTTTGTGTATTTTGAAGTATTTTCTCTGATTTTGTTGATGTTTACTACAAAGAATGTCTTTTTTTAGTCTCACTTTTTTCTATGAGTTCATTTGATCAATGTCTTGGACTATGAAACACGATGTTGTAGCTATATTACTGACTGAGATGAATTATTATTTTGACATGGGCTGATAAGGAAATGTAACACCTGTTATTGTTTGTAGAATGTGATTTGCAAGTTTGCCTCGGACACTATGCTACATATGAAGGATTTTTTCATTCTATGTTCACTTGCTATGTTTCCTTTTTCTCCTGGCATAGAAGCTTTGATCTTGGCGGGAGGTATAGTGAGCTTTGTCAGATCAAACCAGTAGAAAAACATACACCTATGAGATTGTTGTTTGTAAATGTGAGACTATGTTATCGCCCCAGGGATTATCTTTGATACCACACGTGATGTTGCTGTCTATATGTAACATCAGTCTCTGTGATGAAGCTTTGGTCTTGGCGGGAGGTGTAATGATTGATTGTTCAGACCAAACCTTACAGCCCAGAATTATGTCACATATAACAGCAAGTACACTACAGACCTCGTGGTACCACCATATTCCGGGTTGACACACCTCAGGTCGACCCAAGGGACTTGACCTGGCCCGCTAATGACGTGAGCCGGGTGACCTACAACCGCACCTAACCAAGACACCTGGGCAGGACCACACCTGCACACAGCTATCCAGATCAAACCAGTTTAGTGTTAATTGGTTAGAGGTCAGAAGCCGGCTGGGCCGACCCCATATAAAGGCCCTACAGTCCTGCCCACGGGCATTATCATTCTGATTCTGGTCATACTAATTCTCATTCTGGTTGCTGTCACCTCTCTCCCGTTCGGGTCGTCACTCGGTTCACTAAGCAGAGTCACGCAAGTCCCCTCCCCAGGTCGGGAGGGAGACCTCCCGACCAGACCACGGCATCGCCAGCTAAGCAGATTCTCCCATAGGAGGCAGCCCAGCCAGCACTCACTGGGCCTACGTCAGGGTACACGTGAGTCTTGTCAGAACGTCCTAGGGTGAGTTACCTACTGTGGGAAGTGTATTCATTCAGGTGTGTCCGAGAGTCGGTGTCAAGTAACGTAAAGCATAATGTGTTAGTACCCCGATATAATAGTGATATTAATGTGTCCATGTCATTGAGTGAATTAATAAATAGTTGTATCGAAGAGGTGTTTAACAAGTTGTCCCTTTAAGAAGTAATATACGTGTATTGACATACGAGATAAGATAAGCGTATTGACGCTGAGTAAATAACATCCAGGCCACGCTACCAAGTTTCCTATCTTTACATTCCTACTCTCTATACTTCCTACTTATATATATTCTTCCTCTCATTGTGTTTTGCCTCATTATAAAACAAGGTATGACAAACACTACAGTAAACAAGGTATGACAAACACTACAGTAAACAAGGTATGACAAACACTACAGTAAACAAGGTATGACAAACACTACAGTAAACAAGGTATGATAAACACTACAGTAAACAAGGTATGATAAACACTACAGTAAACAAGGTATGACAAACACTACAGTAAACAAGGTATGACAAACACTACAGTAAACAAGGTATGATAAACACTACAGTAAACAAGGTATGATAAACACTACAATAAACAAGGTATGACAAACACTACAGTAAACAAGGTATGATAAACACTACAGTAAACAACGTATGACAAACACTACAGTAAACATGGTGTGAGAAATCGACGCGACAACCACCACCAGGAGACTTATACCATATTAATCTAAAAGTTGAAAAAAATATATATTTAATGAGAAATTCTACGATAAAAAAGCTTTGAGAATAAAGATATTGGTTGGCAAATGACGTTATGGAACACTGCCATTACCACATACAGTAGCTATAAGTAACAATGAGAAACATGCTAAAATAATTACAACACTATGGAAATCATTTATCAAACCATACAATACGAAAAACACTATAGGATGAGACATACATAACGAGAAACACCATAATACAAGTCATACACTACGGAAACACGACAAGATGAGATATATACTACGAGAAACACTACAGGATAAGCTATACACTTTAACAAACACCACGATATGAGACATACACTACGAGAAACACCACAACATGAGACACACTTCGAGAAACACCAATTAGAGATACACCACACTACGAGATACAGTGTAACAGCACAATTTGTATTATATAAATATTTACCCAAATGTATATTACCCATATATTCACCAAGTCATTTTCCGATGTGTATGCATGAATTGGTGAGTTGACATTTCCTTGGGAAGCGAGCGAGGTCAAGCTGGGTCAGCGCCTCTCAACAACAACAACCTAACGTGTATCCTGTAAGGCCCGCCTGACAGGATGCGCGTGAGAGAGAGACTATCATATCACCTGTTACCCAGTGAACATCTCACTTAAGTGCTCTCTTTTAAAAGTGTACTAAGACATTTCCCTGGGCAGAGAAGGTACAATATACTCTCAACTGAACTCAGTACCTGTGAAACTATATTTTTCTACAATAAAGCAAAACCAACAAAGTATTTACTTCAGCCCTGCCACTTATCAAATCAAGAACTAATATATATATATATATATATATATATATATATATATATATATATATATATATATATATATATATATATATATATATATATATATATATGCAAGTAAATCACTGTAGGTGTGCGTGATCCAGGTATATGCTGATAACCACAAGGAAAAAGAAAATACGAAGTTCCCAAGCGCGTTCGTGTAATTCACATCTTCAGGGGTGAGTACAGACTAAGGAGAAATACATAACAAGGCATATATATACAGTAGAGGAGGGTGTGATCAAGTCCCTTGGGGGACAGTGAGTGTCCACAGTGTTCCGGTCACTAGGTAGTGACTCTACTAATCTTCATAATCACGGCAGCAGCAGTCGGTAATCAGGTCAGAGGGTAAGATGACCCAACCTTCTCACCTGGTTACAAATCTTCTTAATTACGAAATTATCCAGTTTGTACATACCATTACTCAGATTCATGTTGACGGATTCGGTATGTTTAATGAGACTGGATTCTATAATGTTCCTACTGTCAATTGAATTACAAGGTAATATTGAGGAGACATTATACCAGTCAATGCAATATTTATTATCCCTCAAATGAACAAACAGAGCATTGAATTCCTGGCCTGTCCTAACACTATATTTATGTTGTTTAAGTCTAGTTACAAGATCTGTACCTGTCTGGCCTAAGTAAAACATATTACATTCCTTGCAAAGAACCTTGTAGATGCAGCCGCCTACATTGTTGGGGGAGTTCTTGATTAACATTTGTTTTACAGTGCATGAGTTTTTAAATTCCACATTGACATTCCAGGTTTTTAGATGTAAAGGAATTTGAGATAAATTTTTGTGAAATGGTAATACTAAGAGATTCTTAAGGTCATGGGTGGACTTGGGATCGGCTTTATATATATATATATATATATATATATATATATATATATATATATATATATATATATATATATATATATATATATATATATACACATATATACATATATATATATACACGTCTGCAAACGTAAGGGACATACCATAGAAAAATGCTGGTTTGCAGGACAAGCAGATAAATCCCTAGCCAGCCAGAGGCAGGATCGAAGGAAATAATCCTCGCAGGACCAAAGGATTTCAGATAGCCCTGCTAAACCAAAATCTACAAAGGGACATCACACAGTTAGTAAACTGTCTCCAAACACTAAAGGCACTCCGAATAAATGGTGTATAGTACATCAGTCTCCATACTACAACACAGAAGATTGTAGAAATGTACAGCGCATGCGGCAAGAAGTGGAAAATCGAAGGGAGATAACCATACAGCCTTCGGGGGTAGAGAAGCGCGTCCAGCAAACGATCTAGGATAGCGTCAACGATTCAAGAAAACAAGGCTTCCATCACCGGCTCATTAATCGCCTGTGCCAATGTTATCTCATTAAAGACGTTCAATGAACTCCAGCGGCGATATCCTCCAAATAAGTCAATACTAGATACACCGCACTACAAGATACATCACACTAATCACACTACGAGATACATCATACTACGAGATTCATAACACTACGGGATACATCACACTACGAGATACATCACACTACGAGGTACATCACACTACGAGATACCCCAAACTACGAGATACATCACAGTACGGGATTCATAACACTACGGGATACATCATACTACGAGATACAGCACACGAGATACCCCAAACTGCGAGATACATCACAGTACAGGATTCATCACACTACGAGATACATCACACTAGGAGATACACCACACTGCTAGATACATCACACTACAAGATACATCACACTACGAGATACATCACACTAGGAGATACACCACACTGCAAGATACATCACACTACAAGATACATCACACTACAAGATACATCACACTACGAGATACATCACACTACGTGATACATCACACTACGAGATACATCAACTACGACATACATCACACTACGATATACCCAAACTATGAGATACATTGCACTATGAGATACACAACACTACGAGATACGCCTACTAACATATACATAACACTATGAGATACATCACACTCCAGATACACCACACTTCGAGATACACCACACTACAAGATACACTACTCTAACACATACACCACAATGCCGAGACAGACCACACTACGAGATACGACACACTAATAGATATGGTATTTCCCGTAGTGTGGTGACACTAATATACCACACTACGAGATACACCACTAATAGATACACCACAATACGAGATAGACCACACTACGAGATACGACACACTAATAGATATGGTATTTCCCGTAGTGTGGTGACACTACGGATATACCACACTACGAGATACACCACTCTAACAGATACACCACACTACGAGATATACCACACTACGAGATACACCACTCTAACAGATACACCACACTACGAGATAGACCACACTACGAGATACACCACTAAACAGATACACCACAATACGAGATAGACCTCACTGAGATACATCACACAAATAGATACACCACAGTACGAGATAGACCACACTGAGATACAACACACAAATAGATACACCACACTACGAGATACACCACTCAAACAGATACACCACAATACGAGATAGACCTCACTACGAGATACAACACACAAATAGATACACACAATACGAGATAGACCACACTACGGATACAACACACAAATAGATACATCACTACGAGATACACCTCACTACGAGATACATCACACAAATAGATACACCTCACTACGAGATACATCACACAAATAGATACACCACAATACGAGATAGACCACACTACGAGATACAACACACAAATAGATACACCACAGTACGAGATAGACCACACTATGAGGATACAACACACAAATAGATACACCACAGTACGAGATACATCACACAAATAGATACACCTTACGAGATAGACCACACTACGAGATACAACACACAAATAGATACACCACAGTACGAGATAGACCACTGAGATACAACACACAAATAGATACACCACACTACGAGATAGACCACTATGAGATACAACACACAAATAGATACACCACAGTACAGATAGACCACACTATGAGATACAACACACAAATAGATACACCACACTACGAGATAGACCACACTATGAGATACAACACACAAATAGATACACCACAGTACGAGATAGACCACACTATGAGATACAACACACAAATAGATACACCACAGTACAGAGATAGACCTCACTACGAGATACAACACACAATAGATACACCACAATACGAGATAGACCACACATGAGATACAACACACAAATAGATACACCACAGTACGAGATAGACCACACTATGAGATACAACACACAAATAGATACACCACACTACGAGATACACCACACTACGAGATACAACACACAAATAGATACACACTACGAGATGACCACTACGAGATACAACACACAAATAGATACATCACCTGAGATACATCACTGCGGATACAACACTACGAGATACACACTACGAGATACATCACACTACGAGATACAACACACAATGAATACATCACACTACGAGATACCACACTCACTACGGATACACCACTACGAGATACCTCCACCGAGATACACACTACGAGATACAACACAAATAGATACATCACTACGAGATACCTCACCGAGATACCTACGAGATACACCACCGCAAGAGATACATCACACTACGGATACATCACACTACGAGATACACCATACTACGATCAACATCACACTACGAGATACACCACACTGAGATACACCCACTACAGATACAACACACAAATAGATACATCACACTACGAGATACATCACACTATGTGATACATCACACTACGAGGTACATCAACTACGACATACATCACACTACGTGATACATCACACTACGAGATACATCAACTACGACATACATCACACTACGATATACACCAAACTATGAGATGCATTGCACTATGAGATACATCACACTAGGAGATACATCACACTACGAGATACACAACACTACGAGATATATCACTCTACGAAATACATACCACTACGAGATCCATTACAATACGAGATACACCACACTACGAGATCCATTACAATACGAGATACACCACACTACGAGATACACCACTCTAACAGATACACCACAATACGAGATAGACCACACTACGAGATACAACACACTAATAGATACACCACACTACGAGATATACCACACTACGATCAACATCACACTACGAGATACACCACACTACGAGATACACCACACTACGAATTACACCACACTACGAGATACATCACACTACGAGATACACCACACTACGAGATACACCACACTACGATCAACATCACATTACGAGATACACCATACTACGAGATAAACCACACTACGAATTACACCACACTACGAGATACATCACACTACGAGATACACCACACTACGATCAACATCACATTACGAGATACACCATACTACGAGATAAACCACACTACGAATTACACCACACTACGAGATACATCACACTACGAAATAGATACATCACACTACAAGATACACAACACTACGATCAACATCACACTACGAAGATACACCATACTACGAGATATACCACACTACGATCAACATCACACTACGAGATACACCACACTACGAGACACATTACACACAATACGAGATACACCACACTACGAGATACTCACAGATACACCACAATACGAGATAGACCACACTACATCACACTACGAGATACACCACACTACGAGATACACCACACTACGATCAACATCACATTACGAGATACACCATACTACGAGATAAACCACACTACGAATTACACCACACTACGAGATACATCACACTACGAGATACACCACACTACGATCAACATCACATTACGAGATACACCATACTACGAGATAAACCACACTACGAATTACACCACACTACGAGATACATCACACTACGAAATAGATACATCACACTACAAGATACACCACAATACGAGATACAATACGGAAAATATATGCTGCGAGAAATTTCAACACCTTACACTTTAAAAGTCGCCGTAAATTGAGACAAGATTTAAGAAAATATTGGAGAAATAGGAGAAATATCAGAGAAAAACAGTTTAAAAAACATGGTTAACCTTTTTTCAGATATTGTTATGAAAAACCATAAAAAAAAAAGTTCGCTACACAATACAAAAGAATATAAAGCAAGATTTCACTACATAATATAATATGAAATAATTAAAGTTCTTTGATACAGCGAATAGAGAGATAATATAATTCACAAAGAACAGTGGAACTGAAACAAACTGGAACACGGAAAATATAACAGAATACATACAAAAAAATCCACAATATAAGGTAAAGAGAAGCACATACTGTAATTTGCCTAAAAAAACACAGGCACACACATTAGTTAACAGATTGACTTGGAAAAAAAATAATTTCGTAAATATGATATAATAATCGCAGAGTTACATAAGAATAATGTTAATCCACTCACTCCGGAATATTCTGTCAGTGACGCTACGACATATTCGAGCCGAGTAACATGTTAAGAGAGTTGCAAACATAGAAGCTGCCGAGAAAAGACAAACAATGATAAACGCAGTATACAGTATAAGTTACGCAATCTCATTTCCAAACAATAAGTAAAGAGATAACTATCAAAATAAAGCATGACGAAAAAAAACACGAGAATCTTTTCCCACATATCGTAACGAAACGAATATTCTCTCCGCTGGGAAACTTAACATAAGAACGTAAGAAAATAAGAGTCTGCAATAGGCCGGTTGGGCTCTGCATGGCAGCTCCTGTCGAGAGTTTCTACCACTCTCTACCATCCATGAATCTATCCATTATCCTATTAAAACTTTCCAGCGTTCCAGCACGTACTACAAAGTTGCTAACCTTGTTCCACTCGTCTACCACCCTATTTATGAACCAGTTCCTTCCTATCTCCCTCCTAAACCTAAACTTATCCAACTTAAATCCGTTGCTACGATTCCTATCCTGCTCGGATATTATAAGAACTTTATGTATATCCCCTTTATTGATTTCTTTCACCTACTTAAATACTTCTATCATATCTTCCCGCACTCTTCGTCTTTCAAGGGAATGCAAGTTTAGTTTCTTTAATCTACCTTGATATGGAAGGTTTCTAAGTCCCTGAATCATTTTCGTCATTCTTCGCTGCACCGACTCCAGTGAAGTGATATCCATTCTATAATAAGGGCACCAGAACTGAACAGCATATTCGAGGTGCGGCCTGACTAGCGCAAGATATAGTTGCAATTTGGCTTCCGCACTCTTATTACTTACACTTCTTGATATAAAACGTAATACTCTGTTTGCCTTATTTCGAGCATTAACGCACTGTTTTGTAGGCCGTAGGTCCAAGCTTACAAGTACCCTTAAGTCTCTTTCACAAGTCGACTTCTCTGGGTTGATGTTGTTAAGGCTGTATACATTGACAGTATTTGTTCTTCCAATATTAAGTGCGCTGCACTTCCTGGTGTTGAATTTCATTTACCAATTCTGACCACTCTTGCAGTTTATTTAAATCCTCCTGTAGTGCAGGAGGACACAATATGGTCTTCCATGAGAGGTAGTGAGACATATAAATCCTTCGCTGAAACAAAATGTCTCTAAAACACAAGGAAAACAAAGAAAAGCAATGTTAAGGTAAATACGTTAACTTTCACAAAAACAAAATACGCTAATTTACGCAGCAAAACGTATAAAGTATTTGTAAAATCGCAAAAAAATATATATTATCAACGAAATACAATTAAATGTCGTAAAAATATCAATAATACTATCAATAAACACATTCTCAGATCATTACACACACAGAAAGCAACAACACTAAGACGTCCACCAGTATCACTGCAAGGACCTACGCGATACACGAGAGAAGTGAAAGTTAATCCTCTTAGAGGAAAAATACTCGCAGCAACGCCACGAATAATGCTGCATAAACATATCATCACTAATGTAGTCACATAGTTAAGGGGTGATTATTAAATAGTGTTATTGATGTAGTATTTTCTACAGTCGTGTCGTAGCGTTTATGGTGTAGTATTGTGATACATTGTTGTAGTAGCGATGATGGTGTATATTGTGCTACAGTAGTGTAGTAGTGTCAATTTAGATAATTCAACCACATTCCTTACATCCATCACAACCTTACTTTTTACATTTACTACAACCAGAATCTAACATCCATTACAACCATACTCCAACTTCTATCACAACCACCTTTTAACACCAACCACAAACATTGGCAATATTTTCTAATTTAAAAACTCTTGGAAGGCAATTTTGCTTAATTTTTTTGCTTGCAGAGTAAAAGTACATATTTACTGTTACTCTACAGTTTAATAACCCCCACAATTCATTAAATGATGAATGTGTTTCCAGGCGAGAAGGTGAACCAAGAGACACAAATAATGGTAAAACGACTGAGAGAGAGAAAGTGAGAGAATTAATTGGGGGTCTATCATTTGTCCGGTATTTGTACTGAAGCTCACAATGTGTGAGGCAACGAGTGTAATTGGTGAGAAACAAATTCATAAGCAAACACACACACACACACACACACACACACACACACACACACACACACACACACGCTGTATCCTGCACTAACCAACCCACGTACTTCCATCCAAACAAGCAAACAGATGTACATTCACATACACACACCCACACACAATTTCGGGAAATGGCTACCAGAGGCTCTAATTAAACCAAACCAATTATATCACGTAATTTCACAGAATGATAGATTGGTTGTTAATAGTTTGCGTATATGTTTGTTTATCTATAAAACTGATAGCTTATAAATGATTTTGTTTATACATTATATAGCGATAGACTACCGGGCCTTACAACTCACGGAAATGAACGAAGAATTATATAGATGTGCACAATGGGGGGACGCACATGGAAATTTCGCTGAGAAGCAAATCCCGTGTTAGAAATAAGAATATCCAGTGAAGTGCAACTAGAGTCGGGTCACAAGTACCAGTTGAAACACATACATACAGGGGAAACAAGACATGAACACGGGGACAACCTCAAGCTTTTAAGGCCTCAAGGAGCAGCCCAGTCACATAGTGCCTCTGAACCTTGTGTCACCCCTACTGTTCTTTCTTCTCCTGCATGTCAATTGTGTACGAGATCCACGTGTGATGGACATTGCTGTTCTGATGAGTAACCTTACTTGCAGAACCATGATGCTCCTACTCATTCTCTGCCTGATTCCGGGGTTACTGACACACGAGCCAACACGGGCCGGATAACAAGACAAATTTAGAGTCATGTAGTTTTGTTAACAGACACTTTGACTTTGCACTTTTAGAAGAGATCCAGGGTACTGTGTACTTTGTATTTCCCACAAGAGCTGCTCGTTGTAGTGGTCTGCCCTGAAGAATCGCCTAGAAGCTTCCCTGTGGGACGAGGACGTGATAAGTTACCACGGCAATACTCAATATCTTCAAATCTGCGCACCATACAGTATAGTTTATCTATATAACTACTAACTTATATATGATTTCGTTTTTACATTATATAGCGATAGATTACGGGCCTTACAACTCACGGAAATGAACTAAACGCTATATAGCTGTGCACAATGGGGGACGCACATTGAAATTTCGCTGATAAACAACTCCCGTGTTAGAAGTAAGAATATTCAGTGAATTGGAAGATTGATCCAACGGGTACATCAATCACCCTCACCTCCCCACCATTCCCATCGACTCGAAATTGGGGGATTGGGTACAACATCTAGCCAATTCCATTTTTATTCAAAACCAATATGGGGGATTATAGGATCAGTCGTCAATTTCTAGCTACGCCTATCACTTGAAGTCTCCTCATAATCCAGACAAATTAGAGAATAGAGGGGAAGGAGGAGGTGGTCCAGTATCAGGCTCGCTGACCTCTAACAAATATCACCCTTTCTTCCAGTCTTCATCAATGATATACGTACAGTACGCTCTCTTAAGCCATCGGAAACGTGTTGCGACATTATTTAAAGTGCGTGAATCACATTCACACCGTCTGGTTGAGTAAGAACGTGAAGAATCCACAACGAGCAGACCATAATACAACAACCCCCTATATGCTGCACAGCAATACAAAAATAGTATCCTGGAAGACGTAGACAATTAATTATTAAAATAGAAGAACAGGAGACCTTGGACCAAAGCCTAGCAGGAAAGGAAAATATACTGCTACATCAAAAGTGAATTATTAACCTTTAGATCGCTGGACATATTGTAGGTGTTCAGTGCCTCCCCCTTTCAGAATAACATCATATGTTTATATTCCAAGAATAAATTATTAGTTACATGTTATAATACTCATAATTTGTGGAATCATCATGCTTCAATTCTGAGAAACTCCAGGTCTTTAGTACAAAATGAAAGACGATTAACGTTGGCAGCAATCCTACCAAGTCACAACAAAATATCATAAAATATGTTTTGTAGGAAACCCCCCCAAAAATAACACCTCAGAGGCTTCTTTCAGCTATTAAAGAAAAGCTTTGTTAAAACTCGGTTATGTGTTCAATATTCTCTACATTGAAGTTAGTGTGACATTGCCCCTAAATAACAGGTAAGCATGTGACAATCAGGATTCGTCAACAAATTATGAACCAAAAATTCACCCTAAGGCTGACTAAACACACATTTACATCTGGGTAGATTGTGGGTATCCTCGGGGTAATCCAGTAACCCTTAGTACCGGTGGTGAGGGCTGTATCCACGTGTAGTTTGGTTATGCTAAGATAGCGAAGGAGATCGAGAATGGAAGGAAGTCAGTTCTACCACATGCACGAACTTTCAACAATAACAAGAAGTGATACCAGTTTCCTAAGAGTCCTTTGTATTAAGGCTTTTTAAGATATTACACTCATTAACGAAGAACTTTATTACGGTTATTGATGAAAGACAAATTATTGAGACTCTTTTTATTGGCGAAATTACTTTATTATAACTACTTTCTAAACTTACTTTACCGTGACGTTATTAAAAAAATACTGTACAACAACCTAGCATTTCATCACGGTTCATGCCGATACTTCTCACAATTTCAGCTGCATAGAGAATTATTATTTTTCACACACAAAAATCGTGATAATTATTTGCTCAGTCGAGATTGAATTTGCATATTTTTATGTCATTGGAATACTCTAATTAGGAATTCAATAATTTTATGAAGTGTTCGGTAATTAACCAAAACAAACATTGATTTTACGATGGTGATGGGAATTAATCTGTCATTAAAACTAAACGTTGATCATATATCATCCCGGACGTGAATTTTTTGGGTTTTGGTTGTGGCAGTGAATCACGGCTCCCCCTCCTCCCACTCACTCGCTCACACACACACACACACACACACACACACACACACACACACACACACCTCCCCTAAGGGTCTCAGCTTATCTCACGCTTTCAGTACCCTGGATGAGAAGATGTGCTGGTGCTATTTTGAGGTGCTTACTGTCACTACCTTTAGCGACCTAATAATGCCGGACGCAGATCTAGTCCTGGTGGGAATATCTGTGAAGAATCTCATCTACCTAACAAGAATAGAGGGTGAGACGGGTACCTGCTGTGTGTACCTTGGTGCTAAGAATGTGCGAGAGTACCTGTATGTATTATTTATATTATTGAATGTTCTTTATTCAGGTGGTATTGAGTATTTTGGTGATATTGGGGAAAGAGTGATCTAGGTGAGGAGGTCAATTATTTTGTGTGGAGAAGAAGACTTCAATTCTTAGAAGAAGGTTGGTTATTTTTGCATGGTGCAATGACCTTAGTTGTTTTAGGAAGGCCAACTATTTTTGTATTGTGACTGAATGCAATATTTTTAATATGTCTAAAATAAAGTAGTAAAGGACACTGGCTGATGTTTCACCCTTCCTTCCACGCTAAACTCTGGTTAATGAAAAACACAAACTCAGTGCTAGATTGCTCTGCCAGCTACCATAAAGAACACTACCCATACTGTCCTGCGGTCTGGTGGCAGCGACTTTCAGTTAAGACGTAAGTTTAGTGAAACCTAGTGTTAAGTAACCGAAATAAACGGCAGTATAAATTGCACCACAACCAGCCCATACGAGCACGTACTGATCACAGCCCAGTCCCAACCATTGTAAAAATTATCAACAACTCGTACTCAACCAGTGTGTTCACTCCCTGCCAATCTTATCGTTTTTGCACTGTTACTATGTTGAAATGCCCTGCTATTATATATCATATTTGTATCACTTATGTTACTTGCATATTGTTTGTCAATCAATTAACACATTCCCCAATTATGTAACTGTATATTTTCAGCCTTCCAGCTGTCATGCTCTTTCAATAAATCGTAAATTATTATTATTATTATTATTATTATTATTATTATTATTATTATTAGTATGTATTACACACACACACACACACACACACACACACATACAAACACACAGACAGACAGACACACACAAACACACACACCCACACCCACACCCACACAAAAACGTACAGGCAAATAAGCAAACACACACACACACACACACACACACACACACATGTAGCTTGCCATGCTTTCTTCTTTTTATTGCGTTAATTTTGATGCATCAAGTGGTTTCATATTTTTTTATAGATTAATATGCAAATCTTAATTTGTTAGGCTTATAGGCAATGATGTTCTACCTTATGAGCTTACAACCAATACAAGTTGAAAAAGTCTGGCTGCGATGATTGTTTTTCATTATTTTACCCCATAATGTTTGCTACAGTAAATCTAATTTACTTTTGACATAGATAGAGGAGAATTTGGGGGCCAAAGCCGCCCCGGTAGGTAGGATACAGCTACAATGATAGGTTAGGTTAGAATGTATTGAACTATTTTAATAGATTCCTTTCTAACTGCATGATTCCTATCAAATATAATATAGTAGCGTACAGTGTATGTAACCACAGCTCACAGTAAGAAAGTTTGTAACTTTTTTTTCTCTCTATTGAAGGAGGCGGCCCCAAAATTGAAAATACATACACTGCAATTGAAGAAGCAGTTCTTCAATTCTTAGATCCAGCCTCTCTACATGGGATTCCAGGGATTTTTGAAAATGAAGAACCTATTGATGGTAATTCACTCTACATACTTTTCCAACCCTCTGTTATATTTTGTTCTTTTCTTTCCTTGTTTTTGTTGCCCTATTTTCAGTTTTATAGGTTAAATCTTACTCTTCATATATAATGAATTTGTGTATATTTCTAAAAATTAAACAACATTAGTTAGTTGGTTTAATTTTTAGCTGGTTTATTGCTTCCCTACTCTTTACAAAGAAAGAATTTTGTTGCAGAAGAGTCCTTGCCTTCAGCTGATGTATCCTGGGACGCCTGTGTGACACAAACTCTGCCAGAGCTCATTCGCCGTGTTTTCATTGGGCTTTCTTGGTGCTTACTCCTCCTCTCTACATTAGTCTTGGCCCACTCCACCTTCTGTTTGTTGACGGCACTTCTGCAATTTTTGTGCCGCACTGCGTAGTTAGTTTTCATAAGTTCTGCTATACTGCTTGCACCACCACCCCCGCCACCAATGTCACCTAGTACTACGAAGCTGGGTAACTCACCTAATTCTTAAGCTCTGAGATATTGTCCAGAAGTTCTTAGTTACATGCGTCTAATTTCTTGGGTTGGCCACGTAATTTTATAGAAGATGCAGGATCTGTAACGGCTTCATTTGTATCTGACTGACATACAGAACATAAAGTTCCAGTCACTTGTATCTATACTGGTCATTTTGAATCAACTATCTCACATTATAATCAATAATGTAACTTGAACATACAAAACAAGTAATGCATTATAAAGTTTATCCTCAATGAATTCAGATGTTAAGATGTACCCCAAGATAAGTTTGATGCACCATGCTTTTC
Source organism: Homarus americanus (assembly GCF_018991925.1). Taxonomy (NCBI): domain Eukaryota; kingdom Metazoa; phylum Arthropoda; class Malacostraca; order Decapoda; family Nephropidae; genus Homarus; species Homarus americanus. The sequence goes on along the minus strand of NW_024732867.1, from coordinate 3,737,999 downwards.
TGATATAGCCATTAACAACTATCTGGAATTCACCTTTAAATTTCTTTTAAATACCCTCCTATCACAAAATTAATACCAGAAATGAGTTTCCCAATCCCATATTAGTAGAAATTGATATATCACACAAGTTTGTAGCACAGACGGTTCAAAAGATATAAAGTATGTCTATATTCAAGATGGCGGTCAGGGGTCATCTCGGATTTGAGGGTCAAAATGGCTGCCAATTGTCAAAATAACCCCAAAATTGGAATTCTGACCCTAAAATTAGCCAGGTTCAACTAATCACACATGTTTCTAGGTGAAATGGTTTGAAAGTTAGAAATTGCCTTTTCTCTGGTGCTAATTAGCATAATTTATGCTAATTAGTAGGTTCTATGCAAAGAGACAAAGTGTCTCTTTGGTTATTTTTTTCCTTTTGCCCCAAGGAACACTTATGCTAAGTGGGACCTTTGTACTATGGAAATTATGCAGTCTCCTTGTCTACTACTTTACTAGTTGGCCAGGGCTGCAGTGATGAGGAGTACTGCCCAAAACTGGTGCAATGCCGAGTAAATTTCCTTCTGAGTATAGGGTTGTTAATAGTCCCGGAGAAATGTGTTGATGTGTAAGATAACCATAACACATGCCTCGGCTACCCCTTACTCTCATTAGGAAACAATCACCCAATTGTTTATTCATTAATTGATCTAAGTCTTGATACAGTACACTGAAGTTATCTGATTAATTAAGAGGAGGAAGTCAGTCATGACGTGGGAGACCGTCAACACATTAATATAATAAAAGGTCATAGGGTAAACGACATGTATAGCTTAACTTGTCATTCACTAGAATCTGAGTTTCATGGTGGAATACAGATTGCCAACAAGCGATTTCAGAACGCAATAGAAGGTTCAGAATATTCAACCGAGAACACAACCAGATTAATCACATAGAGATTAGGAAGACAAGGGCTTAGGCACGAAGAATCATTAAAGAAAGCAAATGCAGGTCCTGGCAAAAATTCGTCTCCACTGTCAACAAGGACACTCCTTTCTCTGAAGTGTGGTCGGTTGTTAACCGTATCAGGGGACGGAAGAGGAGTGCTTCTATCCCTCAACTTGAGAGTGAGGGACGGATTCTGCATAATCTCCAAGACATTGCCACCTGTTTAACCCACCAGTTCGTGCGAGTTAGTAGCTCCGCGAACTATGATCTTCAGTTCGCTCCTGAGAATGAAAGGGCCGAGAAGATTTTTATTTTTTATTTTTTTTTTAGAGAAAGGAGGTGTGAAAGAACATTAGAGGTGGGGGAAGGAAGTTATAGTTCGAAATTGAAGAAATTTAGGAGGAGGTAAGAGAGGGCGGGCTGACCGCCTAGTTAAGCGAATAGTGTGTTTGGGTTGTGTCATGGGTTAGTTATTGTCTGTCGGTACAGGCACTAGACATCCTACCCTGTCCCATATATGGGTGTTTTAAGAGCCTTATTCATATTCCGCCGACCCAACTGGTGGATGCTGGTCTAGGGAGGTTGTCTATTGCCTGGCCATGTAGATCGGGGGTGGTTAATGGACCTTTTGAGATTTGGTAACTTTTTGGGAACCATGTACGGTTGTTGTTGTTATCTGGCGGGAGTCTTTGAAGGAGTTCTTGCTCTGATCGTGCTATCTTTTGCCAGATTCTGCTGGCCAGGGTGTGCAGCTGCTGGTTGATGGGTTTTATTCTCAAGTCTCTGTGTATCTCGGCTGTGGCTCTGGTGAAGGGGTATCTTTCACCTGTGACGAATCTTAGGGCTTCATTTTGGACCACCTATAATTTTAATATGTGAGTGGTGTTCATAGTATGAAGAGGTATTGCTGGGTAAGTTAATATCGGTGTGATAAATGATGTCGCCAGGCGGAATTTTATTTTCTCAAGAAGCGCTTTAAAGCGGTATAGTTTTCTCAGCTCTCTTCTTGCCTTTTCCTTCCTGGTGTGGACATGATGGGAGTAACCTGTCGTGGATATATGCAGGCCCAGGAGAGTGCCTCTGCTTTTGTATTCTATCTGGGCATTATTGGTTATTAATGGATGGGTTTTCCTTCTGCATAAGGGTATCACTGTGAATTTCGGGAGACTGGTTTGGATTTTCCATTGTTTTTCTAATTTCCGCCTGGTGTTGTCGACCTGTAAAGCTCGCGATTTTCTTTGATGTATTGTTATTTGAGTGATGTCATCTGCATACATAATATCTTCGTTACCTATTTTATAGGGAGGCGGAGTGTCACTTGTGTATATAATATATAGGGTGGGGGAGAGGACGCTCCCCTGAGGGACTCCGCTCATGAGAGGGAAGGTCTCTCCTGTGTGTTGTCCTATCCTCAGTCTGGCATTTCTGCCGTCAAGAAAGTTGCAAAGCAGCTTTTCAATGATGGTGGGAAGTCCGAGTTGGAGGATCTTATATTTTAAACCGTCATGCCAGACTTTGTCAAATGCCTTCGCTACATCCCGGAGAGTTAGATTACATTGTCTACCACTCGCCGCGGCTCTGGGTATGTTTCACATGCCAGGGCTATCGCTGTTGTGGTGGGCTTCCCTTTCCTGAACCTGAATTGTCTGCAGTTGACTCTGTTGGTTGTTTCCAGGTTATTTCTCAGACAGTTATTGATGATTTTTTTCTAGGATTTTCCAGGTACTTCGAGGAGGGAGATCGGTCTGTAGTTTAGTGGGACGGCGGGGTTCTTTCCTTGTTTTGGTGTTAGGGTAATAATGGCCTCTTTGAATTTAGTTGGGAAGTAACCCGAGGCCAGGCAAGCGTTCATTGTGGTTCTTAGTCTCTCCATGGCCGGGTTGTTTATGTGGCTGAGGGGCTCTATTTTTTGTATTGGAGATGGCTGTGTTGAGTTCTTCCGAGGTGATTGGTTTGGACAGTGGGCTGTCCACTCTCAGAACCTCCCATATGATTTCAGGGGAAGGCTGAGTGCGGTGTGTCTGGCCCGGAGTTCATCAAGGACGAGCTCCTCGTGGGTACCATCAAATCCCCTATTCTCTTCATTTGTGATTAGGAAGATGTTCCTCCATATGTCCCTGAATATGAGTTCTTTGTCTTGGTCGTCATATATTTTACATCCTGCGTGGTCAGTTATATATGATGACTCGTTACGGCTGCAACCTTTCAGTCTCTTAACTCGACGCCAGAACTCTCCTGGATCGTTGTATGTATGTGAGAGTTATTCAACTAATTCGGCCCATTTAAGGTTTCTTTGTTCCAGAGATCTTGTTTTTATTTCTTCCCGTATTCTAGACGACGCCCCTGTCCTTTGACGGTGGGGATAGGGGAGGGGGAGGGTGGGCAGGACTATAAACGTGAGTTTTCTGAAGACGAAATCGATCGTTCTTTGAAATTCTGCAAAGGAACCAGTCCTGGAAATGGCATAGATAAACTCATACAGAGTAATATTCCACCTTGAGAAGTCAGGAGACCATTTGTCTCCACTGATTGACTCCCAAGGAAGAAGCAGACCTCCCAGGTGGAGACACAAATTAAATTAATAGAACTCCTCCTGGTTTTTCGGGACCACGCCCGTATATATACTGACGGGTTCAAGACTGATACTAGCGTCGGTGCAGGCATCTGGTCAAAAAACTATCAGTCAAGATATCGTTTGCTAGAACTCACAGCAGTGTTTAAAGCGGAGTTGTTCGCCATTGACAAGGCCATTGACCATGCAAACAACTCCGATAGTGATAAACTTGTTATATTCACAGATACCATGTCAGCTCTGAAAGCAATTAAAAGTGGGCAAACAGAAATGAATGAAATACAGGGCAATATTATCAATAAACTACACTCAACTGCCAAAAGCATTCGTCTGGTGTGGGTGCCCGGACATTGCAACACCGCAGGTAATGAAAGGATAGACTAATTAGCAAAATCTGCGGTAGAACTTAGAGGTACCGAAAGCGTACCCTGGGAGTTACTGCTGTGTCTCTAAGTAAGCTTACAGTCAGAAGGAGATGGCAAGACAAATGGACTGCATTGAACATCAGAAACAGAGTTAAACATACAATTGAAGAGTGGTCCACGGCATATAGGAATAACAGGAGAGAAGAGGTTGTACTTGCACGGTTGAAGATGAATGCTACTTTTATTACTCACCTCAGCCCGTACATTGAACAATCTTTTCCCACCACAGTGTTATGTATGTCGCAAAACATTATCAATAAAACACCTCCTGCGTCATTGTCAAAACTACACCATAGTGAGGAGGCGACTCCAAGCCATTTTTGTAAGGGAGAAAATACCCTTTATAGTGGAAAGCCTCCTTGCTGACTGTCTATTAAAATGTCATGCATGTACTCTATATATATATATATATATATATATATATATATATATATATATATATATATATATATATATATATATATATATATATATATATATATATAAGGGCATGTGTGTTAGCTTGTGTACGTGCATGTGAGTGTGCAGTTATGTGTACTAGAGTTGTGTATTCAAATGTACATATATATCGTGGACATATGAGCCCAATAAGAAACATCTTAAACTACAAATTAACTAAAATACAAAAAACAATAAAAACTACAAAATGTTAATAGCTCTTTAAAAATAAATAAATAAAGAAACTGTAGGTTATGTATCTATGCTACTGTGCCAAGTAGCAACCTTGTAAATAAGCTACTGCGCCGAGTAGCATTTATATATATAATTACGTGGCAACACTGCACGCGTTATGTGGCAAAATTGCCCCGAGGCTGCCATATGGCAAGGCAGCCTCAGTCTGACTGTGTGAGCCGTGCATGGCACACGCTAGTCACCACTTGTATTTCTCTCATCCCTAATAAACGGACTTCAGTGTTACCCGGTGTTTCCCTACCAATCACTGCATTCTTCAGGGAACACTTGTAACCATCATGGCGCAGTGACTAGGATCTGTGGACTTACAAGTGTGAACAATGCCGACGGTTACATCTGCCGGCGATATGCGCGTTGACTCATAGTGTGTTGTGTTGCGCTGTGTTTCGCCGCGATGTGCAGTGTTGGGCCGTCACAGTGCTTTTTAGTGACGGTGGCAGTGTTAGTGTCAGTGTATTAGTGTGTGCCTAGAGCTGAGAGTTGAGCATTGGCCTGTTTTTCAATGGTACCCACGGAGCACGCAGGCGTATACCCTTCTCGTGTGACATCCCGGGAGACACTGACGGTCTCACCCGCGCCGCGTCTCTAGCCACGGGCATTAAGGCCACCACGAAGTGCTCTCTCAGACACACACACACACACGCACGCACGCACTCACTCACGGACAGAACAGTGGACTCTATGCGCTATTTCTGCGCTGTTTATGTCATATATATGTGGTTCGAGCTGTTGAGGCGCCACTTTATATACTAAACAGTGCAGTCCACGCACACACAAAGATGGGCGGTAAGAAGGGACAACGTCAAGATGGGAGACACGACTCCCCACCACCTTCTCCTCCACCGGGCGCAGACTCTCATCCTCCACCTCCAGTGATGGACATTGCCACAATTCTGAGGTGGATGGACGACCGGGACGAGCGACGTAGAGAGATGGAACTTCAGAGGGAGGAGACACGAAGAGAGGAGAAAAAATTGCGTTTTGAGGCACTATTGGTGACCCTGGCGCTAACCCACCCTCCCTCACTCGCAGGTAGCGCGCATATAGGCGCCAGTACCCTCCCTCCTCCACCACACCAGCGTCCTGCAGGCACTCTTGCTACCCCAACAGCTCCCAAGGCATCTGTTCAACCCCCACCCGCCCTCTCACCAGACGTCACATTTCAGCTTTTTCGTGAGTGGAGGCGGCATTGGACAGATTACTCCACGATGGTGGACCTTGACAGCATGCCTCCAAACAAACAGCTCATCCAACTGCGGATGTGTTTGTCGCTGGAGACCCAGAGAGTTTTGGAGCATACGTTGCAAGTGCCTCCCGATTCCACATCTTCAGTGACGGATGTGCTCGACCTTTTACAGGAGCACGTTAAAGGTCGGAATAACGAGGCTTTACGTCGCCGCGCCTTCACCAGCTGCAAGCAGGCGGAGAACGAATCCTTTGACGACTTTTTTGTACGCTTGAAGAGTTTGTCAGAGGAGATCGACGTCTGCAAGGCACACAGCCGGGAATGTGAGGAAGCCTGGATCAAGCACGGGATCTTGACAGGTGTCAGGCGCGAAGAGTTGGTGCAGCGACTCATCCCCCTGGACGCTTCCTCCACACTCCAGGTGGTAGTGACTGAATGTCGGTCGTACGAGGCCACCAAGTCCGCCACCTCTGCCTTACGGGCCCCACCTGCTGTGAGAGTTGTCTCACAATACAAGAAGGGTAAGAAGGCGGCCAACAACGTGAAGGCTGCCGCACGTTCTTCCACGCCTCCGCCTAGTGCTTCCTGTGGCAGCTGTGGAAAGCAGCACAGCCCCAAGACTTGCCCGGCCGCCGACGCACTGTGTCGTGGATGTGACCGTAAGGGCCACTGGTCTAACACAGACAGGTGCCCTGCACGAGGCCGCAAGTGTCAGGCCTGCGGTCGCTATGGACACTACGACAAGTGCTGCCGCCAACCCAAGCCCAAAAGCCCGAGACGAGGAGGAAAGCAGCGCACTTCCCTCGGGGTGGTTCGCACGCAGCCCCCTCCAGATGGCCCACGCAGCCCCAAGCAGCAGCGGAGTCACATCAGGAGGGTGGAATCGACCACACGCCCCAGGGCTACCCCTTCCCCCACCATCCGTGTCGCCGTCACACACGGTGATGTGTCGGGTCACATCGAGGTGATACCGGACACCGGCGCTGATACTACAGTGATTGGGTTGAAGCACCTCCAGAAACTGGGCCTCACCAAACGCGACCTGGGACCACCGCCGCAGCTGCAGTACTACAATGCGGACGGTTCCCAGATGCCAGATTCTGTGGGCTCCTTTCAAGCAGAGATCACCTACGGCGACAGGTCGTGTCATGGATGGATCGATGTGCAGCCTACTCTCGCTACACCCTTGTTGTCGTGGGAGCACCTCAAGGAGTTATGCGTGGTGCCCAGAGACTTTCCCGAGCAGATCTCAGCTGCTCGTTACACCGCCAGCAGGGTGCGTGAATAAACGAGCGACGCGCCTGGCGTTACCGCACAGAGCTGCCCAGAACCCGCGTCCACTCCCACCCACACAGGACGTTCCCCTGCCCAGATCCTGTATCGTCACCCTCTCCGCTCTTGCGTTCCTGCACACGCCAAGGCCTTTGCGAAGGACTGGCAGACCAGAGCCGAGAGCTGCGACCGCCGCGCCGCTACACGTGCCCAGGAAGCCAAGGCTCGGTATGACTACCGTGCCCGCCCTCTTCAGCCGCTGGAGATTGGTGCCCTTGTCCGCGTCCAGGACCCGACGACGACACGTTGGGACAAGGTGGGCATAGTGATGGGCGTCGGCCGGTCGCGGGACTACAAGGTCAGGATGCCGAGTGGCCGTGTCTGGTGGAGGAACCGCCGCTTCCTCCGGCCAGCCCCACCCCCTGCTGCTGTCCCCCTGACCGAGGACGAGTCACCTACACCTCACGAGGATCCGCCCCACAGTGCACCTCGACGCTCGGAGCGACTTAGGACTAAGAAGTCCGCTCAAGACAAAGACTATGAGCGTGAGGGGGGGAGGGAGATGTAGGTTATGTATCTATGCTACTGTGCCAAGTAGCAACCTTGTAAATAAGCTACTGTGCCGAGTAGCATTTATATATATAATTACGTGGCAACACTGCACGCGTTATGTGGCAACATTGCCCCGAGGCTGCCATATGGCAAGGCAGCCTCAGTCTGACTGTGTGAGCCGTGCATGGGACACGCTAGTCACCACTTGTATTTCTCTCATCCATAATAAACGGACTTCAGTGTTACCCGGTGTTTCCCTACCCATCACTGCATTCTTCAGGGAACACTTGTAACCATCAGAAACTAATTAAAAAAGTCAAGGAACGAAATCACCTTCTTGACATACACTGTATGCATGTATAGGTATCATCATCCAGTAGTAAATACAAGTCATGCGTATGCTACTCTCTCATTCATACAGTACTTCATGCAGTCTTTCAACCCGCACATCACCAAGCAGTCCATTCATCATCACTGACTATATATAAATATCCCATAAAAAAAAGTGTTCTGTGCGACCCGAGTCCTTTGATTAACCGCTTGGTGACGAGAAGAGTAAAAGAATGAAGAAGAAAGATACAAGGAGCACCTTGAAAAGCCACGGGTCCACCAAAACATCGTGTATATGCGATCCATGTCTATGCTGAACTGCCTGGTACGACAAGAAGAATAGAAAGAAAAAGAAAGACAAGTAACACCTTTCAAAGCCACGGAACCAGCAAATAACACAATCTCTACGGCCGTAATGACATAATAACTGTTGGTGGCCAGCATAACAAAGCAACGAACGAATTAGAATCTACTGTGAATATTGTTTTCTTCTTCCAGTGTGTGTTTATTACTCGTTTGCCTCCGTCACCCCCCCCCCCCCTCGCTGCTGTTTGTCTTAACGAAAGAGATTACCGGCGATGTAGCCGCAGCACAGCTCCACAAATGACAATCCTCGCTGCGCAATTTCGTTGGCTTACAAACTTGACAAAATGCATCGACTAGTTAGAAATGAACTGCACTCCCGTTACTCTCGCCTTTCCCCTCCCCTCCTACTATGCCCCTGTTACCCCAACCTCTCCTCCCTACCACCCCAATCCCCTCCCCCATGCAGCCCGCAGCGCCGACCTCCAAATTGGCAAGAGTAATAACCTCTCCAATTACAACCGGAGTGTTGACTGCGGCCAATTTTGGTGGTGCGTCATGCAGTTAACAGCCAAGAGTCAGATGTGTGATGGTAGGAATCTTGTTTTACTGTTACTGAGGCGTATTTATTGTGTTGTGGAGTGTTGTAGACTGTTGTTATGGTACTGTGCTATTGCTGTTATGTTTATGGGTGTCGTTAGTGTTGATACATTGTTGGGATAATGCTATGAAGTCATTGTGGTGTTGTTATGGTCGTAACGGAGATCAGAGGATGTTGTTGGGATGGTGTGAGAATGATGATTTGGATATTGCAGAGATGCTTTCTGTGAGTGTTACTGTGTGGTTGAGTATAATGGAGATGGTAATCGAAACACTACACAAGACACACTAACACTACACACTAACAGTAGAGAGGCCACAGTAATACTACACAATGTCCAGCAACACTACAAAAGTCACAGTAACACTACACAAAACACAATAATACTACACAAGACACAATAACACGACAAAATACACAATAACACTACACAAGACACAATACCACTACACAGTAACTCTTCACAATGCAGAGTAACACTACAAAAGATGCAGTAGCACTACACAGGTCACAGTAACACTACACAAGCCACAGTAACACTACACAGGCCACAGTAACACTACACAGGCCACAGTAACACTACACAGGCCACAGTAACAAAACACAGACCACAGTTATACTACACAGGGCATAGTAACACTACACTGGCCACAGTACCTTTACACTGGCCGCAAAAATACTACACAGAACACAATAACATTACACAGGACAAAGTAACACAACTTAGGCCACAGTAAAATTCACAGGCCACAATAACACTATGCGGACTTCAGTAGCACTACATCGGCCACCGTAACAATACATAGTAACACTATACAGGCCACAGTAACACTACACAGGCCACAGTAACACTTCTTAAACCAAGTCAACAATGTGTATTTGCTCGAAACAAAGTTAACAAAGTACTTGGGTTCATACAAAGGAGTGTTAGTTATAAGACTAGCGAGGTTATTCTAAAATTATATCTTGCGCTTGTGAGACCTCATTTGGATTACGCAGTACAGTTCTGGCCACCGTACTACAGAATGGATATACTGTAGAATCCCTAGAAAGAATTCAGAGGAGAATGACAAGACTAACCCAGTGCATTAGGAACCTTGAGTACAGAGATAAGTTAAAACATCTTAATTTGCATTCCATCGAGAGGCGTTGAGTGAGGGGCGATATGATCGAGGTGTATAAATGAAGGTCAGGGCTAAACAAAGGGGATATAACAAAGGTATTCAAACTATCCAACCAGGAGCAAACTCGTAGCAATGGTTTTAAATTAGACAAATTTAGACTTAGGTGCGAGATAGGTAAACATTTGTTTGGAAATAGAGTAGTGGATGAGTGGAACAAGTTACCCAACATCATCATTATTTCGAATACGCTGGATAGCTTCAAACATACTGTAGATCGGATGGCTATATTACCCATAAGGGTTGGGTGTAAACGGGAGTTCCAAGTATGGGCCAATAGGCCCGCTGCAGTTTCCTCTATTCTTATGTTCTTGAGTTCTTCATGCGCATCAGTAGCACTTCACAGGCCACAGGAACACTACACAGGCCACATTAACGCTACACTGTCCACAGTAACACAACATAGGCCACAGTTACACTACACAGTAATATTATGCAGGTCACAATGACACTACAGAGGTCACAGTATACACTACATAGACCACAGCAACACTTCGCAGGTAATAGTAACACTACACAGGCCACAGTAACACTACATACGCATCAGTAACACCACACAGGCCACAGTAACACTACACTGGCCACAGTAACACAGCACAGTGACACTACATAGTAATATTATACAGGTTACACTGCCACTACAGAGGTCACAGTAACACTACACAGGCCACAGTAACACTACACAAGCCACAGTAACACTACTCAGGCCATAGTAACACTGCACAAGCCACAGTAACTCTGCACAGGTCACAGTAACACTGTACAGGCCACAGTAATACTACTCAGGTCACAGTAACACTACACAGGCCACAATAACACTACACAAGGCACAGTAACACAACATAGGCCACAGTAAAATACACAGGCCATAGTAACACTACAGTCACAGTAACACGGCACAGTAAAACTGTGCAGGTCACAGTAACACTATACAGGCCACTGTAACATTACACAGATTACAGTAACGATTTAAATCGTAATAGGTAAGTTGCATTATTTTACGGTCAGCAGCAGTGTGGTGGGGGCCATTTACCAGTGGTGCTTATTCCAAATTATACTCTTATGTGTGTGGCAATGCCATCACACCGCGCCTGGTATTCTCTACCTCTCCCTCAGGTAATATATTTTATGGGCGTTTGCTGGTGTTATACTACACGAGGGATGTCAAGTGCTTTTCTGAGACGGAGCGTGAATAATCATTACTGCATATTTCTATAAGGAGAGGCAAAACAAATTATTAATTCAGGGGGTGAAACAATAGAGTAGGCTTTAAAACCTAATTATTTGTTTCTGTTAAGTTGACATGTTTTGATAATTTGTTTTTGTGAGAGTGAGTCGAGGGTTCTAAGTATGCTGTCAGTGGCTGTTTGATGGTCAGAGGGTTCATTTATGAGGTTCATTTGATTTAGGTATCTTCCTCATATCTGATGGCTGGTGGCCATAACCCGACACCCTAAACGTTTTTCAGGTGTATTTTCCAATCATAATATCTTTCATCCGTCCATGCTTTTGGCTTTAGTATTGTTTTTCTTGTTGAAGCTAATTTTTGTATAGTTGCCTCCACATGAGGTGTGTGAGGGCTCAGGTATGATATGTGGCAGAGCAATGACGTAGTCAGGGCTGAATAAATTGGCGTGAAACATTGAAATTACCCCTTTTGCGATAAGATACAAACAATAAAAGAGGCAAATCGATAAACGAATCCTGTAACTAGGACTGGGCTATGGGGTTGGGGAATCGGCAGACATGGTAATCAGCGGTTTCACGCCTATGATTACGACCCTGCGTGGCCACATATCGTAAATGTGCCCCCACCCACACCTCGGCCGTGGTACGTTCATGTGGAGGCAACTACAGTATACATCATAATTGATTTTTCTGTCATTATTGCATATCCTCCTCCTTGTGTCTGCTGAGTGTGTCCACGCTTCTTACTAATTATTTCACCTCAGCAGGATTTTTCTGAAACTAAAATTGAAATGTAACTTTTTTTTTATGTTTTACTTGACCTATTCTTGTTTTTGACGCCGTCTTCCACACTTTTCATCTAACCTAATGTTACTTCCCACATATACGAAACAATTATCTTCCTTTATGTTCCCTACTATGAAATTGAAAGTGGGTCCCATAGACATGATTCTCCGTTAGGAACAACTTGGATACATCACACTGTATACTAATCCTTTGGTACAACTCAAGAAATTAACTTACATTTGTCAAGGTCATGGTTCAGAATGTTTGGTAGAAATTGTATATCCTCTATAATAATACTGCGGTCGTCATGGTTTTGCATTTAATATTGATCGATCTCAAGAATTATACATTAAGCTAGGTGGTTTTGAGGACAGATGGTGCATTACAAAAAGGTTCATTGACAGCGGCGGCGACCTCTGGGCAGTGCCAGAAAAACTTTTCGACTAATGATGGGTGGCTTTGGACTCCAGTGATGACTCGTTAGGGCCTTTATATGAAAATTTAAAATCCGTATCTCAAGTGTACAACAGTCACCCAGAAGACAAATATAGAAGCAAAAATATTAGCGACAGATTAATATACCTGGTATTCTCATGGCCAAAAATACACATGATTGACACGGAAACAAATATTTCTAAGATCAGAAGCAACTGCCAACTTGTTCACCAACAACTGTCAATACAGCTGTTGTTCCTTGTCTTCAGTCTTTGAGGAATTTTCCTGTAAATTTCCCTTACTTCATTACAATGAATCTTTCTCAGTACCTCGGTGCTTTCTCCTCTTGCTACAACTTCTTCAAGAATTACCACACCCAGTGAGTTTTTCCTTCCCTTCATAAAAGTCATACATACCAACTTCGCTGTCGTTTCAATTCTCTCTCTCTCTCTCTCTGCTAAATATTCATCTCAAATACCTGTATTCCGATATTCATATGACATTATGTTTCCTCATCTCAATAGTTCAATGTATTAAATTTTCCTCCATCCATTACTTAACTAAATTTAATTCTTTCTTTCCGTTATTTCATAAGTGAAGATGCAAATCATTACACCTAATGAGTGGAGAAAATTTAAGGAAATTAAACAATTATTAGTGCTGCTTTTACCTGTGTGACCTTTGACGCCAGGCAGTGTGGCTTTTACCCCATGGCAGTGTGACCTTGTAAGTCCCCAGGCTGTGTGACCCTGTTAACTCCATGGCAGTGTGACCTTTGACCTCTTTGGCAGTGTGACCCTGTTAACCCCATGGCAGTGTTTAATGAGAATAAGCTCGGGCAGAAAGTAAAGAGTTATAGTTGTAGGATTGTAAAGTGATGAAAGTTGGTAGCTTGGCCGATTAGTTATTTGAATGTTAATATGATCTTAGGTGAAATCTGCTAAACACCACTTATAAGTACAGATATTTATTAGTTAACTGAATGACATCGACGATACTAGACTCCCGGACACAAACAAAAAATGGATAAACTTCCCACCATAAGTAACTCACCCTATGTATTGCTCTGACACTGACTCACGTGTGACCTGTGTGACCTGAGGGAGGCCCAGCAGCTGGGGAATCTGTCTGCAGGTGCTGCTGAAGAGAGTGATCCCGGCGGGGTCTGGACTCTGTCTCCTGTGGGAGACTCTGCTAGCTGGGGACTCGGTGCTGGGAAGGGAAATTCCCCTCCGTCTACCTCTGAGTTCTGTCTCCCCCTGTCTCTCTCACGGAAGGAGATTAGGCTCCTTATATTAGAGGTGTCAGGCCGGCAGATGTCACTAATCTGGGTGTGTCTGGTCAGGTATCAGGTGTACTGGTTGGCTGGAGGATAGTTTCTTGGGTTATCACGGTCATGTCTAACCACGCGGCGAGAACTCTGTTTTATTGCAACCGTGCCCTCTGATAGGTTAGTTAGACCTTAATCTCACTGTAATTACTGTAGGGTGGGTCAACTTATGTTGGTGTACACCTGCGTATCTAGTTTCTGCTATATATGTTGTTCTTCTCTGGGCTGTAAGCTATGGTCTGATAAACAATCATTACAAATGTGACTCTAAGCCCCCCTAGCAGTGTGACCCTGTTAGCCCCCTGGCAGTGTGACCGTGTTAGCCCCCTGGCAGTGTAATCCTGTTACCCCCTGACAGTGTGATCCTGTTAGCCCCTGGCGGTGTAATCATGTTAACCCCCTGGCAGTGTGACCCTGATAGCTCCCTGGCAATGTGACCCTGTTAGCCCCCTGGCCGTGTGATCCTGTTATCCCATTGGCAGTGTGACCTTAAGTTCCCTTGGCAGTAAAACTCTATAACCCTCTGGCAGTGTAACCCTGTGCGCCCCCTTGTAATGTGACCCACTTAGCTCTAGGCAGTGTGACCCGAAGACCCCTTAACAGTGAGCCCTTTGGGTAGTGTGACCCCATTAGCCTCCTGACAGTGAGACCCTAAGCACTTAAAGTAGTGTGATCCTGTTAACCCTCTAGTAGTGTGGCCCTAAGCCTCATGTGGGGGTGGTGTGTGTGTGTGTGTGTGTGTGTGTGAGGGGGGGGGGTACATTATTGAGCCGCTGCTCCCTGACGAAGGTCGACTCACAGAACAGGGACGGCTATACCTTCTCCCGGAAGAGTAAGCCTGCTGCTGAGAGAAACCGCATTTATGGAGTTGCCTATGCCATTCTCCATTCCATCCCACATAGGCTAACTGAAATACCTGTTCAGATTAAAGAGCGCCTCATGATGCTCCAAGTTCCACTGTATCACTCACGCCATGCCATCTTCATCAGTGCTTAAGTCCCAAAACTGGATGCAGAGGAAGACATCGAGGAGGGCTTTTATTTCTACTTTAACAGAGAGCTAACCTCTATCCCCAGAGAATATAAGGTTGCGCTCCTAGGTGACTTCAGTGCCAGAGTTGGCAGAGATGCTGACTCATGACAGAAAACCATAGGGAGAAACGGAGTGGGCAAGTGTAATCCCAACGGCCTAATCCTCCTCAGCAAATGTGCTGAACAAAACCCCACTATCACCAACACCTTGTTTAGGCAGGCCGTCAAAGTCAAGTGTTTTTGGCATATCCCACGATCCAAACATTGGCATCGCAATGATTACATCATTGTCAGAGAAACAGATAGCTGAGATGTCCTCACCACCCGAGCCATGAGTGACTCAGACCACTGTGTCACAGATCATCGGCTCGACAAAGCCAAATTCTCTCTTCACGTCGCCCCAAAACGGCGAAGGCAACAAGCCTCCAGAAAAGGTTTTAACACTAATTGTCTGAAGGATCCAATGGTAGTACATGCTTTCAGAGAGCAGCTCGAACATAGGTGGATAAACAACCAAAAAACAAACAACCCAAATCCGAGTGGTGAATGGGGTACCCTCGACACCGCCATGACAAAAACCTCGACTAGATCGAGAGAATACACCAGGAGTGGTTTAATGAAAATGATCCAAAAATCAATGTATTCGTCGATGACGGTAAACATGCTGCTTTAACTGACTGGCAGGACATCCCTCAGACTCGGCGGCCTAGCGCCAACTTCGCAATCTAGAGAACGAATGGTGGAAAAATAAAGCATGTGAAACACAAATATTTGCAAATCAACACAAGATGCGCAAATTTTTCAATTCTCGTAAAACAATATATGGCTCAATTACTCATGACATGTCCCCCTTCCGATCATCCGATGGTAATTCCCTAATTAAAGACGAAGAAGGCATCCTTCAGCACTGGAAAGAGCAATACCATTCGCTGCTCAACTGAAACACCGATGTCGATGTCCTGACTACCCAGCAGGTCCCTCAGCACCCAGAGCTGACCCACCCTGTATGAGGTAGCTTCTGACATCAAGCAGAAGAAAAATAACAAAGCCACAGCGCCTTTTGGGATCCCAACCGAGGTGTATGAAGCAGGAAGACCTCTGCTTACTTAGTGGTCTGCACTCTTTCATGGAGAATATATGAGAGAAGGAAGAAATCCCCCAGCTCGTAAAGACGGGTCTATCGTCAATATTTATAAGAACAAGGGAGTCCGGTCAGACTATGGCAACTATCATGGGATCTCGCTGCTGACCGTAGCTGGAAGTTTATCGCCTGAGTCCTCCTAAACAGAATTCTTCCTGAGGCAACTCCACGATGGCATGAACGGCACTGTCCTGCACAATGGCACTCAATCTGAGTTGTTCCCCAACCAAACGAGATTAAAACAAGGATGTGTACTGGCACAAAGTCTCTTTTCCATTTTTTTAGCTGATTTCCTTACTCGTGTCAGTGCCAATTTTTCCGGCGGGGTTGACATCTAGTACCAGATAAAGGGACTTTTCAATATAAGACGATTCAACGCAGGAACAAAGGTGTCGACCGCTTTCATTACTGAATTTCAGTTTGGAGATGACCTCACCCTCGTCACTCACACTGAAAGCGACCTATAGGAGATCCCAAACGCCTATCCAGATGGTATGCACATTTCGGCCTTGAGGTGAATGTAAGTACCTAAGCTTTAGATTCTCTTCCAGCCAGCCCCTGGTTCAAACACACCTCCAGCATCCATCCAGGTTAATGGTACTACCCTCTCTAATACTCCCTACTTTAAGTTACTTGGTTTCCATCGTTCCACCACCGCAGACATCGACGAAGAGATTCAACATCGGATCAGATGTGCATCTCAAGCTTTGGGCAGACTCCATACTCGTGTTTTCAGCTTTAGGGAGCTGAAATTATCTACAAAGCTGCACGTATATAGAGCAGTGGTCCTCCTCACCAAGCTGTATAGCAATGCGACATGAGTCACATACAGAACGCATCGCAAGGCACTTGAAAACTTTCACCAATATACTGTAGTCTACGTTTCATCCTCCAAGTTCACTGGGAAGACAAGAGAGCACATGCCAGTATTCTCCCTAACACCAACTGTAGGAGCATCGAGGCTACCAATATCGATGAGCAACTACGTTGAACTGGCCATGTTACCCGCATGGATAACAGTAGACTGCCAAAACTTTTACTTTAAAGTTACCTAATAAATGGTAAACGTAACGCTGGCAGTCAAAGGAAAAGGTATAAGGATAGTTTTAAGACAAACATGAAAAAGTGCCAAATCGACCCTCTCACCTGGGAGACGATCACTCCACACTATAACGCTTGGAGGAGCACTACACAAGGTGTCAATACTTTCGAGTTAGCCCTCCTATATACCGAAGCAGACAAGCGCCAACACTGGAAAGACGCTGCCGTCGCCCCTCCCGTACTAGATGTATCCCTCCACACGTGAAGCATCTTTGGACGGCCATGCCGGTCCCGTATAGGTTCAAGTTTCATGTTTAGAAGCTCCAAAAAAGTTGTTGGTAGTGAAAGGCAGAGCGGGGAAGATGACAGAGGAAGGAGTAGGAGGTTCGGAAGGGAATTGTAGTGGGAGAGATAGTGCTGTGGCTTTACACGGCTGCGTTTATTTGGTTAGCGCATAGCGCACGTATTTGGTTTTGTCTGTGTTGGGTGTGTGATCCTCGGGTCACCACTCCTTCGGATTGTTTCAATTCAAGTTTAGAAGCTCCAACAACTTTCCCTGAATACGAATTCGCAACCTTTCGATTTACAACAGGTACCTACTTTACTGCTAGGTGAACAGGGACCAAGGGGGGTAGGAAGAGTGTCCAAACAACTTCCGCTTGCCCTGGAATCGAACCCGTGAAATCTTGCTTGCTAGGCAAGAGCGGTACCGCTTCTACCACAAGCGCCCCCTAATAGGCCATCTCGAGTCCCGTCAGAGCTCACCAACGAAGGTGACATCTTTTTTTTATTTATTTATTTTTTTGGTTTAGGTGGGGAATGAATGGAAGGCATGCTGGGGCTCAAGGCACAGCCAGACATGAGGGATAGAGAAGTCACAACATATAGTCGTGGGGGAAAAGGTTGGAAAAGAAGCTTAATGAGTTAAACAGAGGGGACGACACCCCTTGTTTCACATATTACAGAAATTGTTGGCTAACTAAGCTAACCTAGGATTTAGGATGAGGTTGCACAATGGTTATTTTAGTAGACAATGGCTAGATTGATTTTACAATTACAAGTTTATTAAAATCTTATACTGTATTACGTTATGGACTCACTAGATTGTGACTTGTTAAATGTGAATTTATATCATCTAAGTTTTAATCTAAGGTGGATCACTGTGGCGGACATAGATGGGTCGCGGGTTGGGTTGTTGTAGTACTGGCAGACTCCTTGGCCACCAGGCGTGGGTTCGCCCTCCATTGATATCTTCCCCACGTAGGTGGTCTGGGCTGTGAGGGTCGTCCAGGAGCTTGTCCCAAACCTTCTTCCTTAGGCGATGGAACCTGAAGTTGAGGGCCTCTGTTTTATTGCTTAGGTGGATGGTTTCCACTGTCTCCTGGTAGGGTGGCGCTTGGCCACTGGCTGATCTCAAACACTTGTTTTGGAAGCTCTGTAGTTGTTGTAGTCTGGTCTTCCCGAGAGTGACGAGTGGTTTAGATGGGTACTCCAACACAGGCCTCACCAGCGCCTTGTACAGGTGAACTTGTATCTTCTCAGGCATCAGTTTAAAACATTTTAATTTGACTGCGGCGACTTTGGCTTTATTTAGTCTGTCCTCCACGTGGGGAATGATGCCCGTCCGATAGATGATGAGGCCGAGCAACCTGCCTTGTTTAGAGTACTCAATCTCTTCGTCGTCGATTATCAATGGCGCCGGCTTGAATTTGGCTATGGGTATGACCTCGAATTTCGTTTTGTTTGTTTTTATTTTCCATTCGGTTGTGAGTCGCGCCATCCTTGCTGTGGACCTTCCTGGGCAGGTGACGATCTGTGTTACATCGTCGGCATACATGACGTACTCGCTGCCGACGATTGGGGGCGGCAGGTCAGCCGTGTAGAGTGTGTAAATGGTTGGTAAGAGACAAGAGCCCTGAGGCACGCCGCTCGATAGTGATAATTCTTCTCCAAAATGTTCTTGCATCTTGATTTTGGCTCTGCGGTCCATAATGAAGTTGCACAGCAGGCGCGTCAGATTTTCGGGTAGCCCCAGTTGTATGATCTTATACTGCAGCCCTGCGTGCCAAACTTTGTCAAACGCCTTGCTGACATCCCTCAGTACTATATTGCACTGCAGGCGGCCAGTCATGGCATTGGCGATCTGCTCGTAGGCCTGAGCTATGGCGGTGGATGTGCCTCGGTACTGGCGGAAGCCGAACTGGCGGGGATTATGCACGTCTTCGTCCTCCAGATACATCCGCAATCGCTTGTTTACTATTTTTTCGAAGATTTTGGCAGGTACCTCTAGCAGCGATATTAGTCGAAAGTTTTCGACTTTGTTTGGAGGCTTCCCTGCTTTTGTTATGAGGCGAATAACGGCGATTTTGAACATCTTAGGGAAGGATCCAGAAGCGAGGCAGGCGTTGCATATATGAGCAAGCCTCTCTATCATGTTGTCGGGGAGTTGGGCCAGTATCTTCTTGTTAATATGGCTTTGCCCAGGTGATTTGTTTTTAAACCCTTTTATAACGGCTGACACATCTGCAGGAACTATACGCTCCGTCAGGTAGCTTCCGTCCACCAGTCTAGTGAAGTCAGTCCGTGGGAGTGGCTGGAGCAGGTGCTGATGGTCCTGCAACTGACCTAAAATGTCCTCCTCAAACTCCCTGTCGAAGCCCTCGTTCTCCTGTTCACTAATGGTAAAGATCACCTGTAAATATCGCCTATGTAGTTGTTCTTGGTTTTCCTCCTCGAATATTTTCACGTTGTTTTTGGTCGAGCAGGTAAGGGACCGTTCTTAGAGGTGGAACCCATCAGTCGCTTGATCCCTTTCCAGAATGCAGCAGAAACGCAGTAATTGTTGGCTGCCTCCTACACCAAGGTGGCCCACTTTTATTCATGTAGACGTTTGCT
The DNA here is from genome assembly GCF_018991925.1 of Homarus americanus. Classification (NCBI taxonomy): domain Eukaryota; kingdom Metazoa; phylum Arthropoda; class Malacostraca; order Decapoda; family Nephropidae; genus Homarus; species Homarus americanus. The sequence goes on along the minus strand of NW_024732867.1, from coordinate 3,718,113 downwards.
CTCGTGCTGGATGTCCGTCTGTAGCTCTCGGTACCGGTCTCTCAGCTCTTGCGTCCACCCGCGGATACTGGCTAGCTGTCTCACGTGATCGTACTGGACACTGAGCTGCCTCAGCTGGTGACTAGTGTGAGGATGGGGAATGGTCCTGTGAGTGGTGGTCGGGATGTTGTTGTCCATCTCCGTCTTCACATCCGTGTACCATTGTTCGACCGCGTCGTCGATGTCATTGGGGCTGGCTTCTTCCAGGTTTCTCCCCTGCTTGAGACTGAGAGACTCCTTGAAGAGTCCCAGTCTGCCTGTTTGAGGTTTGACCTGATGTTGGCGGGGATCATAATGGGATTGGATGAGAGCGTCACGACGACTGGCAGCTGATCGCTGGTACTGATGGGTCCAGCGCTAACCTGCCTGTTCAAGACGGCCTCGTTGTTAGAGAGGATTATGTCGGGTGTTGTGGCACTGGCACGTCTGATCAATGTCAGGAAATCTGGCCCGAGGTGTTGCAGTTTTCCCCTTCTGATGTTGTCATACAGGGTCACACCGACGTTGTTCTCATTACCGTGTCCGAGTATGGCGTGGCGCGCATTTAAGTCCTTATGATGTATGTTGTATTTCTGTGGCGTAGCAACTGGTTGAGGTATTGTTCGGGTAAGTAAGGACATCTGGGAGGTAGGTACATTGTGCACATGATAACAGGTGCCCTAGTTGTCTCCACCTGCACTCCCAGAACTATCGCCGGCTGTTGGGGGAGCCATCTATAACAAGTGACGTCAACCCTAACCCTGGGGATCCAGGACTTTCACCAACTAGGAGACTTGTTCTCCCTTCTTCCTCTTTCGTGAAGTTGAACGACTGTTACCTACACTCTGGCCAGCTATTTGTAACGTGTCTTAGTACAGCTGAGTACATTATTTTTCAGCCTTGTAAATGTGTATTGTGTTAACTTTGTTTTAAGAATATTTTAAATACTAATATACTATAGGACTAGGCGTGTGTGTGTGTGTGTGTGTGTGTCTACTCTGGGCAGCCGAAACGGCACAATTGTTTTTCATCAAACTTGGTGGAAAAATCGCTAAAAATTCGTACAGTGGAACAAACCTGGTCCCATATCGATGGTTTCTTTAGGAAGCCATTACATAACCATTTTATTTACGCTGGAAAACGATGCAAGTCTACCGACTTGGCGCACCCTCATTCGTTGGACACTGTCGGCCCACGATTGCAGTTATCGTACGGCTCCCTCCTCCTCCCCCCACTTTTTTTCTTAGCCTTCTTTTTTTTAATGTTGTTTGGATTAGTAAAGGAAGGAAGATGATTAAATAGAAGAATAAAGAAGGGAAACAGAATATAGTTAGAGATGACAGGTGGGGGAAGCTGAGTTTCATCCTGCGTCTGGATGCGCAGTTTCAACGTTACCAGACGGCCTTACAACTACAGTGTATACTTATTCCTGTAGGTGGAAAAGGAGAAGAGATAAAAAGATAATAACAGGAATGCATGGAGAAGATGACTACAATAGACACAGGGTGAATATACACAGTGAAACAGACAGGAGGTTGACACAAATAGACAAATTCACACATGCACAAATAGATAATATGGCAACTAACAGTACAGACAGAAAGCTGACTGACTGGTTCACTTGATGACTATGATGACTTAACACAGGTGATGACTTCAGCAGATGGTGACTAATCTAACCAGAATCAAGGTCACTTCTCTTCATAATATAATTTATCTCGGAATGATCATCGGTGATTCACAATTTCCTTTTTTATGATTTTAACATCTCCTTATGGCGAATATTTCTTTAACTAAATATTCTAACTTTTATTCTATTCCTTCTTATAGTATATTAGATACTGTAAGTATCAAGACCATGATTATAAGAACCACGACCATGATTATAACAACCACGACCATGACTATAACAATCACGACCATGATTATGATAACTTTGCAATGATTATAACAACCACGACCATGATTATAACAACCACGACCATGACTATAACAATCACGACCATGATTATGATAACTTTGCAATGATTATAACAACCACGACCATGATTATAACAACCACGACCATGAATATAACAACCACGACCATGATTATAACAATCACAACCACGACCATGACTATAACAATCACGACCATGATTATGATAACTTTGCAATGATTATAACAACCACGACCATGATTATAACAACCACGACCATGACTATAACAATCACGACCATGATTATGATAACTCACGACTATGATTATGATAATTTTGCAATGATTATAAACAAACTACGACCATGAGTGATTATAACAACCACGACCATGATTATAACAACCACGACTATGATTATAACAACCACAGAGTATGATAATAACAACCACGACTATGATTGTAACAACCACGACCATGATTATAACAACAACGACTATGATTATAACAACCACGACTATGATTATAACACCCGACCATGATTATAGCAACCACAACTATGATTATAACACCCAGGACCATGAATATAACAACCCGACCATGATTATAACAACCACGGCTGTGATTATAACACCCACGACCATGATTATAACAACCGACCATGATTATAACAACCACGACCATGATTATCTCATATACTATAGGAATAGCCGTGTGTCTGTGTAGTGTGTCTGTTCTGGGCATCGAAATGGCACAATCGTTTTCATCAAACTTGGTGCAAAAGTTGCAAAAAAATCGTAGAGTGGAACAAACCTGGTCCCATGTTGATGGTTTCTTTAGGAAGGCATTAATTAACCATTTTATTTACGCCGGAAAACGATGTCGCTGTACGCTATCAGCCGGTCGGCGGTTGCGCGCTAGCCAACACGAGCGTTCGACCTTTCACGGTTTGGTAAGCTGTACCACCGGACTCGCCACCAGGCTGAAAGGGCCCACGATTACTTGTTTATACTGTGTTGGGATATGTCATGTCAACCATGAGTTTGGTGTCAAACAATCCATAAAAGCCAACTAATGCTATAACAATTAAACCTATAGTGAAATTTAATAACTAGGAAAGTTCAAAATACAAACAGATTGTCATTTTGTTACGTATTGCAAGGTATTATAATTAAATAATTTCCATCAAAAGTACCTAGACTCGCACCGGTAAAGAAATCATTTAAATGTTGAGATTAATATAACTTAAGACATTTGCTTTGTTGGTTGCTAAGTTCCGTAACATATGGGTTGCTTGTCCTAGTAGCTAATTGTTCACTTACTGTTTGTATTGCATTTACTTTGTTTCACATGAATTGCTTCGGTATTACTGTTTCAACTCTGAAATAAACCTTTATGTTACATGACAACAGTATAGAACAATTTAGTGGGCACTATGTAATATTTTTGGATGAGTTGGTAGTCAAATCATATTTATCTGCTAACGCCTTTCAGATTGCTTACAATGCATTGACTTAATATGGTTGTTTACATAGTGTTAAGCCTCCTATAAATGCCCTTGGATTCGGAGATAGTGAGTGATTTGGCCAGTCATTTAAGTTGATAAATCACTAATGCGGTTGTAGTGTGTTAAATAATAATGTTCATATTCATAACAGGGTAATACTTGTAACATTAATAAGATTCAAGTAACTAATTCGGATGTGGTTGTAGCCACGAATCTTACGGTGAGTACTAGCCGTTTCTTCCACTTTAGTTGTCCAAAACTGTCAATAACGAGAGTGGACTCCTTACATGTAGCTCTGACGTGGAGTTAGTTAGCTAGTAATACAATTTAGTGTAAATTTGGTTAACCCTAATTCATCATACCCAATAATGCTTAAATTGGACATTAGTCACAATAATTGTAAGGGACACGGAATGCTTGAACCTGTGAAATTATTTTGCCAAGCATCGTAAGCTTGGGTTTATTGACATTTCCCTTTTGTAATAAACAGTCAGGGTTTATTACCAAGCGTAGAGGGCGGCTGAAATCTGTGAGTAATTGGGATGTTTACTTTGAGTTTTGAGCAGGGCGTTTCTCTGAGTAGACTTGTAACTTTTGTTACACTTCTCTTCCTCAAGCAGTATTTATTTGGGTAGAAATACTTACTGAAACCTCTTACAATTCCCTTGCGATTGTCAGTATTCTTGCAGTAAGCATAAAAATTTCACAGGGTCTATAATCCATCTTTTACCATTGGTGTACTTTATATAAAGTTCCAGAATGATTGATGACCAGCCTCTTCGTGTGAGTTAAAATATGCAAGCGGTTTGAAAACTCCTCTTATTGCAAAAACTAAGATTTTTCTTAAGTATTGAAATTACTTGATCAATAATCGTCTAGATTCAATATTATTGGTCCATAGCTAAACCTACTGTTGAGAAACTCAGTGGTGCAGTCCTGAGAAAGCAGATTAGAAAACTATAGCTGATTATTTTGAAATTCTATGCTCGTAAAGTTTGCTTAAAGACAGATTTAAGGATATGTATGTCCAAGATTAATCTCAAGTAAGTTTCTTCTAAAGAAATTGTTAGACCTAGTACTAGTCCTGGGAACTTAAAAGAAAATGTGGTAGGTTCTCCTCTTCAACTGAAGACAACGGAGATAGTGAGTGTGGAGCTCAACCTTAGTTGACCTCAAAAAGAAAATTTGTTATTTGAACGAGAGAAGTTTGAAGGAAAAAATTGAAAGAAAGGAGAGAACATGAATTGAGAGTAATCAACCAAGCCAAAGAAGAAACTTTGACTGGTCTCGTAATGTAAATTTGGTATCTAATTTTGATGAATCAGATCCTGAGTCTTCAATGCTTTTGTTTGAAAGTACAGCTCTCCCACTATAAATGACCGGAGGATGAGTGGAATTGGCTACTTCAGAATAAGCTCACTGGAAAAACAGCTCAAGTCTTTAATAGTCTAGAGGATTATTCTGATTTCGAGTTTGTCAAAGACAGTATCATAATTGTAAGGGCGGTAAGAGCAGGAAGGTTGTCCGCCACTCGTTTGCAGCCCCCCACTAGGGGGTAGATGGAGGTAGGAAGGTCGCTGCTGCTTCGTCACACATCAGACACTACCCAGCCACTACAGCTGCACTTCCCCCGCTGTTCGATTACAATTCGGTTGTGTGCTCATCTGAGCTCCTGAGGCTCGTGGGCTGATTCCCCATTCCTTCACTACTCGGCTGTCAATCTCCGGACACCTACTCCAGCTACTACCGCGGCTGCCACGTTATCGCCACTTCCTCCATGCCCTATCCACCGCCCGTGCCCTGAAGTCTCTCCTGTGTGGCAAGACATCGCCCACCAACGCCTGAGAGCGGACCACTGCTCCATTCCACGGGGCTGCCGCCGTAGGAAATATCTGTAAATAGTTTGATTCCCGTAATTGTTTGACTCCCGTAATTGTTTGACTCTCTTAATTGTTTGTCTCCATTAATTGTTTGACTCCCGTAATTGTTTGACTCTCTTAATTGTTTGACTCCATTAATTGTTTGACTCCCGTAATTGTTTATTTATTGTGAGTGGTGTCAATTATTGTGATTATTTTCGTAGTAAAGATGTCAATCTCTAACAATTGTTTGTTACCTGAAACCCATGGTTCTTGACTTTCCTTTTATAAGATCCTGATTAGGCTGGCAAAAGGATTTACATAAAGTCAAGCCTTGTACAT
>NW_024732867.1:3616239-3712371 GCF_018991925.1 Homarus americanus | reverse complement strand
GGTACCTGCAGCAACAGTTGCTGCAACTTATTATTTTGGCAGTGCTGTCAAACTGTCGTAATGGACCGACGAATCATGTTTACCTCACTGGTATCCACCTCCCCTGTTGCGTTCTGGGCTATTATGTGGTCCGTGAGGGCTGCTGTGAGCCTAAGTGAATTTTGTTGTTCGGTGGCTGCAATCTCCTCTGGATTGGTTAGTCCCACCCCTGCCAGTCTTAATGGAAGTGCAAGATGTGCTCTTTCTGCTGGGGTTAAGTCAGGGTGTTTCACTAATTTAGGAATGAAATTGGCACTGGTAACTTCTTCCAGAGGGTGGAGAAGGGGTCCGATATCAGGGATAGTACACATCAGGTACAGTAGTTCCAACGATGCTTGACTCCATGGGAGAATGTAGCAAAGGCCGACTACTACTATTACTACTACTACATTTTTACCTCCCAGGCCTTGAAGGTGGTCAGTGACCTGTGCCCGGGTAGGCTAATCCCGGTAAAAAAGTAAAAAAAGTGCAAGGGTGCAAAAACTTGGCACTGGCTGGTAGATTAATTATATCTGTAAGATATACTAATCATTGTTGAGAGATGAAGGAATCCACCAATTCTTGTGCAATTGTTCATAGAATTTTGGTTTAAATATCTATAAAACTGTATTAAAAGCAGAACTGTGGCCTCATTCACAAATGTTGTTTCAGGCAGGATGGTCCTTCGCCCAAGACAAGCTGTGCGACGCCAAGGCTTCCTCTACAACCAGGACAAGGTGAACCCAACTTCTGTTGTTCTTATTATGACATGATAGATAAATATCCTTATTAATTTTTGGTGTTAACAAAAGCATATTTGTATCAAGGGTGTTCCGGTAGGTTGAAGAGTACAATTGTTGGTAAAGGTTAAAAAAAAGGTTGTCACCTCTTTATTAATATTTGTTTTTGTGAGGGGCAGGATCTCTTCAGACACATTTGGTTTATTTCATAGATGCTTAGCTAATAGGAGAGAAATAAGAATATGTAGGAATGAGAAATGTATTCAGCTTATCTTTAGAACTTTATGATCTTGTCATCAAAACTCCCTCATGAAGGCTGAATGTCTAAAACACTAATGAGTACAGACAACATGAAACAATTAAACCAAAATTAATGATCTTCCTTGCCTTGTGATTTAGTTATGTTTGGTTGGTTTCTGTCGCCAATCATTGTATCCCCAAACTTTTGCCGCATCTTAAAAAACAGTTCTTCACATTTCTTCAAGTACTTCTGTTGGTTCATAGTCATTATTTTAATCCACGCCCACCTAATAATTTTTTTACTTTAAGACAAGCACATCCCTGAGATCCTTCCAATATAAAATGCTGTATTAGTGACAACTTTCAACTTAACCTTTATGAAAAAGATAGAGTAAAGTGGGATGGAAGGTTAACTGGATCGTTTTTTCCAGTTTGGTGAAACTTCACAGCCCCTTGAGGGACTATGACACACTATTCCACATCACACTTCAGGTATGTCCAGTTTAGTTTTATATATGAGATATAATTGTTTTTGTATTTGTTCGACAGTCTTGTATCTCTGCTGACTAAGTTGTCTGTACTTCCCGCGTTGAAGATCAGTATCACTGGGGAAATTTTCGTGGTCCAGTGATTTTCTAGATTGTGACTTGTGTATATCATTAAGTCATTTAATTCTTGTACTTTTAATTCCTTTATATCATTATTGTAAACACCTTAGTTAAGGACGTTCAGGTGACGGGCAAGTCGAAGGGAAATGATTGAAACCCGCCTTTTGACGCATTCAATATTTATTGAAGTGGTCAAACCCAGCAAAGGAGAAGGGGTTCGTCAATATTACATGGTGATCCATCAGATACATAATTAGTTAGTCTTGCACAATTTTATCTGAATTTCAATTTATTAAACATAGTGACATAACACGAAGTACATAACTCTATTAATCTTCGTTACACTTTATTCTGCAATGTCTTATTGCTCCAGATAAACCAGAAACGAGTAGGCGTAATTCGTCAACAATATTTCAGTACTGAGGCGTATGACATCACTTAGGCTGTACTTACAAGTGCGGGTCAATGCAGATCAGTATGGTGTCCCAAGAGACAACAGTACTGCGTAAATTGTCCCAGAACAAATTCTCGGACAGGATTGTGAGTTGGCGTTCACCAGTGCGAGCAGAGGGCTGGTCTTCACAGCATTACTGGAGAGGACGCTCTGCCTCATGGCGGGGCGGGCAGCACCGCCACCGGCCGAAGACAGTTAACTCGGCAGAACCAGGACTTGTCTGTAACCACTTCTACATCTGGCGAGGTTACAGGTCGAAAGATTTAATAGCAACACATTCCAGCACTGTAGCTGAAGCCTGCGGCGATAACATTCCCAGTGTTGGGCAATCGTCCAAGATTTATGGTTTGGCGTGTTCATTAAGGCATACACTGGTCATTGGCCTTCGGAACTCCCCAGATACGGTTTGCACACGCACCTGGCGCACTAGACCATTGGCTCCCGGGACTGTTGCCGTGACCTTGCCCAATGGCAATTTCTTGCGAGGGAGATCTTCTCCGGTGACGAGGACAAGGTCGATTCTCTGGAGATTACGGGTTGGTTCTATGTACCTCTGTCTTTTGGTGTTCACCAGTGCGAGGAGAGGCCTGGTCTTCTTCAACTTCTGTTGCCGTAAACTCGTGGTCGTACAGCTCTGGAGGGAGAACTTCTACTTCTGGGTCTCGGTCACCTTCAGCCACGTTCACCTTTCCCTTTCGTCGCTCTGGATCCATTTCCACTACCTCTTCTCCTTTTATTGATATTCAATTGCAGCTCCAGTTAGGTCTCAAAGTTTGTTCGATGAACCACTGCTCACTGCCTGTCTTTGCATTTGGTGGTGCAGCTCGCTGCTTATATTTGTTGACGATAGTAGGTCACTGCTGGTTGCTTGTGGTGTTACAGGTGGCACTTTACTGCCCTTTGCTTATGGTGTTACAAGCGGCAGGTCACTGCTGATTACTTACGGTGTTACAAGTGGATCACCGCAGGTTGCTTACGGTGTTACAAGCCGATCACAGCCGGTTGCTTATGGTGATACAAGTGGCAGGTCACTGCCATTTGCTTACGATGTCACAGATGGCAGGTCACTGCCGGTTGCTTACGGTGTTACAAGTGGCATTTCACTGCCGGCTGCTTACAGTATTACAAGTGGCACTTCACTGCCGGTTGCTTACGGTGTTACAAGTGGCACTTCTCTCCCGGTTGCTTACTGTGTTACAAGTAGCAGATTGCTGCCGGTTGCTTAAGGTGTTACAAGTGGCACTTCACTACCGGTTGCTTGCGGTGTTACAAGTGGCAGGTCACTGCCGGTTGCTTATGGTGTTACAAGTGGTAGGTCACTGCCGGTTGCATATGGTGTTACAAGTGGATCACTGCCAGTTGCTAATGGTGTTACAAGTAGCAGATCACTGCCGGTTGCTTACGGTGTTACAAGTGGCACTTCACTGCCGGTTACTTACGGTGTTACAAGTGGCAGGTCACTGCGGTTACTTACGGTGTTACAAATGGATCATTTCAAGTTGCTCACGGTGTTACAAGGGAATCACTGCAGGTTGCTTAAGGTGTTACCAGTGGATCACTGTAGGTTGTTTTCTGTGTTGCAAGTGGATCAATGCAGGTTGTTTACTGTGTCACAAAGTGGGGTGATATTAAGTAAATTTAATCACACTTACCATGTTGGTTATTTTTTACCTCAGACCCGGTCAGCTGCCCGTTATGATCACTGGTGCACACACACACACACACACACACTTATAATCACTGGGAAGGTGGGCTTGCCTGTCCGGAATGAACGATAACAGCTCGTCCGCTCGGACCGAAACTTTACGACACTGGCTGGGTGTAATGAATATTCTTTCACTGGGTGCGCTGGTTCACTTGTCGCAAACAAACGCTCACAGCCCCGTACGCTCGAACCGAAACTTTATGACAACCCCTCAGATATTTGACACTTCACTCAAACACACGACACTCCGACACAGCACAACACAGTCTCCTACGCCGACGTCCCACCACCCATGCTCGCTGACGTCATTAGCGGCGTGTCCTGTGGTCCTTTGGTCCTCCTGGCTGTTGAGACTTCCCTTCGACGCCCCCTGTACTTGTTTTGACTGTAAACGCCATAGTTAAGGACGTTCAGGTGACGGACAAATCGAAGGGAAATGATTGAAGCCCGCCTTTTGACGCATTCAGTATTCATTGTATCCACCTGATACATAATTAGTCTCACACGGTTTTATCTTGATTACATTTTTTTAAACATAGTGACATAACACAAAGTTCATAACTCTATTTATATTAGTTACGCTTCATTCTGCATTCTTATTGCTCTAGATAAAGCAGAAACGAGTAAGTGTAATTAGTCAACAATATTTCATTACTGAGGGGTATATCATCACTTAGGCTGTACTTACAAGTGCTGGTCAATGCAGATCAGTATTGTGTTCCAAGAGACAACAGTACTGCGTAAATTGTCCCAACACAAATTCTCGGACAGGATTGTGAGTCGGTGTTGTTACGAGTTGGGGATTTAGAATATAGTTAAAAGTCTACCCAGATCCCAACAGGCAAAAAAAAAAAAAAAAGACAGACTATAAAAGGGAAGACAAAGGATGCGAGTTTTTGTTTTGTATAATAAAGTACCATAAATTCCTTAACAAAATATTCAGCTTTCTATAAGTTACCCTTAACCATACTTAACATTAACATTATATACATATTTATACAACATACAATAATTTGAAGCAAGGTGTTCACCAGTGCGAGCAGAGGGCTGGTCTTCACAGCATCACTGGAGAGGGCGATATGCCTCATTGCAGGGCGGGCAACACCGCCACCCGCCGAAGACAGTCCACTCAGCAGAACCAGGACTTGTCTGTATAAACTCATACATCTGGCGAGGTCACAAGTCGAGAAATTTAATGGCAACACACGCCAGCACTATAGCTGAAGCCAGCAGCGATAACAATTATTATACGATATTTTAAGTCATTTTCCATTCTAGCATCATACATCCTGTTTGAACTAACATATTTTACAGTGTTTCTTGTGATTTCCAAAGATCGGGTCGAAATTGAATAACAATGGGCAAATAATTGTTATTGAACTTTCTGCAATGCAGGATTTAATCTGAATCCAATCAGTTTATGTTGTTTTTCTCTCAGGTACCGGTAGTTATTTGAAGGTTTGAAGGAAACGCAATATTCCTACTTGAATGAGTGTTTTGATTTAAAAAAATATATAAATAGAAATCGTAAAATATGGTGATCCCGTGCAGGCACGAATTGTCCCTCAGCTTTGTTTTGTTCATCCCAAAAAGAAAACTTAATTGAGTTTTTTGCTTGAATTTGGAAGCACATGGCTGTATTCTCTTGAATCTTGCTGGTGGAAAAGTATAATCCCCACTCATAGGATAGTTGGATTACAGAAGTTTTCTGAGTAGACAAAATTTCTTAATGTATTTGGACAGGTCACTGTTTCACACCTCGAGGTGCCCCTAGTTCACCGAGCTGCGATACAGTACCTAATTTTACACTTGGGCACAGTGAAGATGATTGACTGCAGTGCTGGCTAAAAAGCCCCTTTGTGTACCTAAAACAGGCCTAGTTTTAAACTCTGCCGTACACCTTCTTGCTATAACGATCCATCGGGTCTACGGGATTCATTTTCATAGACTGTGGCATCAAGATGGCAAGTATGATGTATTTCTTTCAATCAGTTTCTACACATTTTCTATGATGATTTATAGAAGAAAAAATAACTGAGCTTATTTCTGCAAAAATTTACAGGGTTATTGGAAAGGTTACATATGTTTCTGTGACCTATGTTTTTATTAAATATGATTAAGTTTAATGTTAGCGTGTGGCGCGCTATCATTAAATTTAATGGCTATTTACGTGACTAAGAAGTAAATTGTATAAATGTGGTTTTGAAATATTAATTGATAGTCTAAAATAATTTAATGTTTTGTAACAACCATTTTAGGCGACGGCGTCAGGGAGCCAATGTGAGATTACCTGCTATTATCAGCTGCAAAATTCGTGGAAGTGTGGACTAAAATCTCGTATGATGATGTTCTGAGACACAGTATATACCGTCCAAGTTAGCAGATATTTGATGTATTAACTTAGCAGGATAATAGATATAGACAGAAGAATAATGACGAATTAAAGCAGAATTGTATATTTGATATAATAGTTATAAAAACAATAGCAGGCTAGAGTGAATTGTTGCAGATTAGATTATTCCGGATAATCAACCTAGATATTAACTCAGCTGTTCACCTTTCTGGTCTTCTGCGCGTGTGGGGGGAGGGCAGTAGTATTTTTAGTCTATGGTCTTCCATTCGTCCTTTCCTATAAAATTTCGTTAATGTTTCTTCATCACTAATTTTCTTGTCGGCTGTCACATTGGAGGGAGTGAAGGGCGGGGAGTGCCTTCTGCTATCTATCCTCTCCTATCCTCGTCTGTTCTGGTAGAATAGTTACTGATAGTTCTCTCTCTCTTTCTCTCTCTCGACTTATTAAGCTTGATATTAAAGTTACTAAAACACTGAATGAACTAAATATTTTCAGTCAAGGTGGGAGTTCACAATTCAAGAGGTTTTAAAATGTGGAGCTTATCTAGAATATTTATAAAAGTATCACCTACCACAAACTCATGTGACAAGCACGTCACCAGAACTCCTTGCTTGTGGTGGTGGAAAAGGCATAGAACATGAGTCGTTTATGATATAGGAAGTAGAACAGCAACCATGATGACTGTATTACCTACTCAAGGTTTATTTATTTATTTTTTTTTTTTTAGTTTATTGGGCACTCCCCTACTTACTGTGCAATGTGAAGTGCAGAAGCGCTTACAGCCCCCATCTGGGAAGCATGATAAGTTCATGCTTGCCTTTATGTTTCATGAGTTAAAGGCATAGAAGCCTGAAGGGTCATAGGTTTTTTGTGAAGGGCGTAGAAGCCTGAAGAGTCATAGGTTTTGTCAGCAAGTTATTGGAAGCTCCAACAACTTTCCGTGAATACGAATTCTCGACTTTTCGATTTACAATAGGTACCTACTTTACTGCTAGGTGAACAGGGACCAAGGGGGCTAGGAAGTGTGTCCAAACACCTTTCCACCGGCCCGGGAATCGAACCCGTAACATCTCCCTTGCGAGGCAAGAGCGGTACCGCTCTACCACCGCCGCCCCCTACTCAAGAGTGTGTGGCTATGGTCGTGGTATCATCCAATTGAGAATGTGTGGCCGGGCTCCTGGTATCATCCATTTGAAGATGTGTGACTAGGGTCCTGGTATTATTTGTTTGACGGTGTGCACACGGAGTGGTGCAATGCGTCTAGTGTGGCAGCATTATGTTAGTGTTAAGGTGCAAGCACTGCTTGCTCCCTCTCGCTTTCAGCTATTGCTGCTGGCTAGCCCTCGTAGTAAACAGGGAAGCAACTTGCACAAGTCTTCGCCTGCCATTACACAGCCTCTTCACCATCAAGATTCCTGCTGTGCCTCCTCGCGGCAACACACGGTAACGAGATCCCTCGTGGGCCCAGGCTAGACCAACAGGGGATCTTGGAGCAACATTGGGTCCCAGTAGTGACGGCTCATAGGCCCACAGGCGTGTGGACACGTACTGGCACATCACTAACCACTGCCCAGCTGCCTTGCAGATTAACCTGGTAGGTTACGGGAGTAAACAACGAACGAAAAATCTCCGGAGGAGACCCGCATTAGGTAGACAAGCTTCCAGAGCTCCAACAAGACCCCAACAGTGGTATAGGCGGAAGAGGTGACTAACATGGGAACCCAACAACTACACCAGCAGATGAAGGCAATGCATAATAGACAGGCTACGAAAGCGAAACCATGTAAACTGGGCTATTAGTTGTCCATTGCAACTCTCCCTCTGCCCAGTCGTTGCAACAGAATGGATGAGGAAAAGGGAGAGCCAAGATGTGCGGTTGCAGCCTGCGTCTTGCCTCACCAAATAAATCAACGCACAGCCATCATCCAGCTCATCATTCTTCTTATCATTAAAACCCCTATACTCCCAAAAGTCCTATGGCGACGGACGAATTGCGACAGGATGATGCAGAGATGACTGTCGGGAGTCTCTAGTCACAACTCTGCACATGGGTGGCACAGATGAGATGGTCGTTTATGCACTGGGATCTAGGCAGCAGTGCAATCCAGTCCTGTCTATGTGACAGAGCAGCCCTTCTCAGGACCCACTCTGCTAACCCCACATGGGGACGGGGCTAGAAAATATGCCCTAAAAATAGGCTGCCTAAAGAACCAACCTGACTGGGCAACCACACCTAGTAAGTTTATCATTATGCAGTCGAAAACACACTCATAACCACAGATCAAAACAAAAACAAACTATTCAACTTCTTTTGGTTGCTCCATAGAATGAGCGTTCTCAAAGAAGAACCACCCTTGTGGCAAAGGAGCTGGCTAGATATAAAATCGACATACCAGCCATTAGTGAATCCCAGCTTCCCAGACTAAGGTCGACTCACTGAACGGAGGTCTGGCTATCCCCTCTTTTCGAACGGTAAGCCTGCTACGGAGAGAAACCACATTTATGGAGATGGCTTTGCAATCTGCCAATATATCTTACATATTGTAGACTAACTGAAATGCCAGTTGGGATCAACGAGTGCCTCATGACGCTCCGAGTCCCACTGAATCACTCACAGCATGCCTTCTTCATCAGTGTATACGCCTTAACACTGGATGCAAAGGATGACAGAGTACTAACCTCTATCCCAGAGAAGATAAGGATGTGCTCCTAGGTGACTTCAATGCCAGAGTTGGCAGAGATGCTGACATGTGGCAGGGAATAATAGGGAGAAATGGACTAGGCAAGTGTAACCCTAACGGCCTACTCCTCCTCAACAAGTGTGCTGAATACAACATTACTATCACCAATACCTTGTTTAGGCAAGCTGCCAAGTTGAAGAGTTCGTGGAAACACCCACGATCCAAACACTGGCATCTCGGTAACTACATTATTGTAAGAGAAAGAGATCGCCGAGATGTCCTCATCACCCGAGCCATGCGTGGCTCATACAACTGCGACACTGATCTTTAGCTCGTCAGAGACAAGCTCTCACTTGGTCACCCCAAAACGGCGAAGGCAACAAGGCCTCCAGAAGAGGTGTGTTGTGTTGAGGATTCAGAGGGAGCACATGCCTTCAGAGAGCAGCTTGAGGACGGGCTGATAAACAAACCAACAACAAACAACGCAAATGGGATATCCTCGACACTGTCATAGCAAAAACCTCAGCCAGATCAAAAGAATATACAGTAGCAGGGTTGGTTGGAGGGAAATTACCCAGAAATCAATGTACTCATCAATAATAAACGTGCTGCTTTAATTGACTGGCAGAAATACCCTCAGTCTCGAACAAAAGAGGATACCTTCTACAAGAACAAAGTGGCGGCCCAGCACGTGAAATACAAAACCTCGGAGATCAACACAAGATGTGTTAATTTTTAAATTCCACTGAAATATTTTATGGACGAATCACTCATGGTGCACCCCTCCCCTCCCTTCCGCTCATCCGACAGTAACTCCCTAATTATAGACGAAGAAGGCATCCTTCAATGCTAATAAAAGCACTATCTTTCGCTGCTCAATCGAAACACCGATGTGGATGTCCTGACTACCCAGTAGGTCCCTCTGCATCCAGTGCTCTCCTACCTCAGCTATCCTCCATCCCTGTGTGAGATAGCTACTGCTATCAAACATATGAAAAATAAGTCTCAGGGCCTGATGAAGTCTCAGCCGAGGTGTATAAAGCAGGAGGACCTCTGCTTACCATCCGACTCCACTTTCTCCTGGAGAATATATGAGAAAAGGAGGAAATCCCCCAAGCCCTTAGAGACGCCTTCATTGTCAGTATATATTAGAACAAGGAGACCAGTCAGATTGTCGGAACTACAGCAGGATCTTGCTGCTGTCCGTAGCTGGCAAGATTATCGCCCAAGTCCTCCTAAACAGACTTCTTCCTGAGGCTGAAAACTTCCTCCCAGAATCTCAATTTGGATTGAGACCATCATGTGGCACCACTGATATGATCATTGTTTCCCGCAAGATATAGGAAAAAGTGCAGAGAACAACGTCGTGATCTGTACATGGCCTTCATCGACCTAACCAAGGACTTCGATTTGGTCAAGAGAGAAGCCCTCTGGCGGACACTCAGCCGTTTTGGCTGCCCACCCAAATTCCTGCACAATGGCACCCAGTTTAAGTTTTCTTGGCTGCCTTCCTTACCTGTGCCAGTGCCAATTTAGTCGGCGGGTGGACATCCAGTACTGAATGAAGGGTCTTTTCAACGTAAAACGACTCCAGGCATAAACAAAGTTGTCTCCAGCTTTCATAATTGAACTTCAGTATGCAGACGCCCTTACCGTTGTTGCTCACACTGAATGCGACCTACAGGAGATCCTGACCACCTTTGCAGATCTTTATGCATACTTCGACCTTGAGGTGAATCTACGTAAAACTCAGATTCTCTTTCAGCATTTCCCTGGTTCAGCAAGACCTCCACCATCGATCCAGCTTTCCGGTACTACCTTCTCTAATGTTACTCACTTTCAGTATGTCGGGTACCACCTGTCCACCACTGCGGACATCGATAAAGAGATTTAAGTTCGAATCAGATGTTCATCTCTAGCCTTTGGTAGACTCTACACCCGTATCTTCAGCTGTAGGGAGCTGAAATTATCTACAAAGTTGCACATATATCGAGCAGTGGTCCTTCCCACCCTGCTATATGGCAGTGAGACATGGGTCACATACAGGAGGCACCTCAAGGCGCTTGAAAACTTTCACTACCGAAGTCTTCGTTCCATCTTCCGAGTGTGTTTGTTAAGTCAAGGATGTTTATTTGCTCGAAAAACGGCTAACAAAGTACTTAGGTTAATACAAAGGAGTGTTATTTATAAGAATAGCGAGGTTATCCTAAAATTATATCTTGCGCTTGTGAGACCTCACTTGGATTACGCAGTTCAGTTCTGGTCACCATACGACAGAATGGATATAGAAACCTGAGAAAGAATTCAGAGGAGAATGACAAGACAACTCCCAGGCATTAGGAACCTTCAGTACAGAGACAGGTTAAAGTGAGAGGCAATATAATCGAGGTGTATAAATGGTAGTCAGGGCTAAACAGAGGTGATATAACATAGGTACTCAAACTATACTACTAGGAGCTAACTCGTAGCAATGGTTTTAAATTGAACAAATTTTGATTAAGGCGTGAGATAGGTAAATATTGGCTTGGAAATAGAGTAGTGGATGAGTGGAACAAGTTACCCAACATCATCATTAACTCGAATACGCTGGATAGCTTCAAACATAGGTTGGATGGATATATGAGCGATAGGGGTTGGGTGTAAACGGGACTGCCCAGTATGGGTCAATAGGCCCCTGCTGTTTCGTCCATTCTTGTGTTCTTATGTTGTTTTTATGTTGAAAGACAAGAGAACAGTTGCCAGTATTCACGCTGACACCAACCGTAGGACCATCGAGGTTACCATTATCCATGAACAACTACATTGAGTTGGCCGTGTTACCCACTTGGACGACAGTAGACTGCCAAAGGTATAAGGATAGTTTTGAGACAAACCTGAAAAAGTGACAAATCCACCCCCTCACCTAGGAGACGATTACTTCAAACCGTAATACTTGGAGGAGCACCACACGACAAGGTGTCAATACTTTCAAATTAACCCAACTGCAATCCTAGGCAGACAAGCGCCAACGTTATAAAGACGCTGCCGCCGCCCCTCCCGTACTCGTTGTAGCCCTCCACACGTGCATCATCTGTGAAAGAATCTGCCGGTCACATATCGCCCTCTCTTAGTTACCTCACAACTCACCAACGAAGGTGACATCCTTAATAATTCATATCATTTTATGTTAGCTTGTCATGCTCGATTTCGAGTGACAGGAAAGTAGTAGTAGTAGCTGGTGTCCTATTATCATTCACTTGAGGATATGTAGCTGGGGTCCTGGTATCTTTTCCTGAGGGAGTCTAGCTGGATTCCTGGTAGCATTCCCTTGAGGGAGTCTAGCTGGAGTACCGGTATCATTCACTTCGAAGATGTGAGCTGGGGTCTTGGTATCATTCGCTAGAGATGGTATGGCTGGGGTCCTGGTTTCATTCACTTTGAAGGTGTGTGTTTTGGGGTCCTAGGATCATTCACTTGAGTGTGTGTAGCTGGGATCTTGGTATCATTCGTTTGAAGATGTGTAGCTGGGGTCCTGGTATTATTCGCTTGAGGGTGCGTGGCTGGGGTCAGTCTCTGCCAAGATATTCTGGTGATCGAGAAGAATGTCGTTTTTTTCACGAATATGCAGCATTTTATTTATATTTTGCCTAGGAATTATGGTGTCTTGGGTTCTGTTGGCTGATAAATATCCAGTGTAGGGAGTTATGTCCGCCGTGATGTGTCGGTAGTGAGCGCCATGCAGGTGTTGCTACTGACAACTTTTGTCTCCCGGCTGAGAACGTAATTCATATATGATTACTGTAGATATAATTCTTTGTTGTTCCAGCATTTTACTTGTAACTTTTAAGCGTTTGTTAACTAAGGAACTAAAGATAGTTTTATTGATTAGTCAAACACCATATACAGATGACAATATATTCAAATACGCTGTGATCCATTGTTACAAAACATTTTACATGTTGACAAACACGACCTCCAGCACAATCAGTACGACTACCACTACTATAACCAATCAGCTTATTTATACAGGGAGTAATAGTCACTTCTACTCTTATTCTGAGTACTTGCAGCAGCAGATCTCACACTTTTTGCAATCATCATTCAGCTTCAAAAACTCTCGCTGGAACACCTTTTCCGTGGTATCTGAACTATAGCTTGACTATATAAATGTCAGCAGAGGATCTGGAGTAATCTGGCTTACGTGCAGTCTCGTATACTTGGTATATAATCACGTGACGGTCAGGAGATTGTGAGGTTCAAGGTTCAGTTTGACCCCAGACTTAAACGATTAACGTTTTCACTTCCTTAACCAGAGAGAAAAAAAAAGAAAGATAAAAAAGAATAACTGGAGGAAAAGAAATATACACACACACACACACAGACACACACACACAGACACACACACACACACACACACACATGCATTCCTCCTGTTCTCCTTAATAATTTACTTTACTGCTCTCGAAATAAACTACAGCAAGAGTGATAATTACATTATATTCCTCAAACTTGTTTCCAAAGAGCTTATTGCATTATACTTGTTCCAGGGAGTCTGTTAACAGTTTGTTCCCCAGCAAACGAAATTATCAATACCATCAATATCTGAAGTTGTATCTCTCCTTGAAACAATATTAGATAATTAATTCTTTTGTCTACACATTACATTTACGTGATATCCCAAAATAGTGGAAACATTGTTAAAATATGGTGCATGTCTACTGAAGGTCTGTGGTGCGTTGAAGATCTGTGGTGTGTTGAAGGTCTGTGGTGTGTTGAAGATCTTTGGTGCACTAAAGTTCTGTGGTGTGTTGAAGGTCTGTGGTGTGTTGAAGGTCTGTGGTGTGTTGAAGATCTGTGGTGTGTTGAAGGTCTGTGGTGTGTTGAAGATCTTTGGTGCACTAAAGGTCTGTGTTATGTTGAAGGTCTGTGGTGTGTTGAAGGTCTGTGGTGTGTTGAAGATCTTTGGTGCACTAAAGGTCTGTGGTACGTTGAAGGTCTGTGGTGTGTTGAAGATCTGTGGTGTGTTGAAGATCTTTGGTGCACTAAAGGTCTGTGGTATGTTGAAGGTCTGTGGTGTGTTGAAGATCTGTGGTGTGTTGAAGGCCTGTGGTGTGTTGAAGATCTGTGGTGTGTTGAAGATGTGTGGTGTGTTGAAGATCTTTGGTGCACTAAAGGTCTGTGGTATGTTGAAGGTCTGTGGTGCATTGAAGGTCTGCGGTGTGTTGAATGTCTGTGGTGTGTTGAATGTCTGTGGTGTGTTGATGGTTTGTGGTGAAGGTCTCTGGTGTGTTGAAGGTTTGTGGAGAAGGTCTCTGGTGTATGAATGTCTGAGGGGTAGTGAAGGACTGTGGTGTACTGAAGGTCTGTGGTGTGTTGAAGGTCTGTGCTTTATTGAAAGTCTGGTGTGTTGAAGCTCTGTGGTAAGTTGAAGGTCTATATTGTGTTGAAGGTCTATGGTGTGTCGAAGGTCTGTGGTTTGTTGAACGCCTGTGGTGTGTTGAAGGACTTGGTGTTGATGGTCTGTAGTCTGTTGCAAGTCTGTGGTGTGTTGTAGGTCTCTGATGTGTTGAAGGTCTGTGTGTTGAAGGTCTGTGGTGTGTTGAAGATCTATGGTGTGTTGAAAATCTGTGGTGCACCGAAGGTCTGTGGTATGTTGAAGGTATGTAGTGTGTTGAAAGTCTGTGGTGTGTTGAGGGTCTGTGGTGTGTTGAGGGTCTGTGGTGTGTTGAGGGTCTGTGGTGTGTTGAAGTTCCGTGGTGTACAGAAGGTCTGTGGTGTACTGAAAGTCTGTGGTGTTGAATGTCTATTAGGGTGTGTCAATTTAGGGGGTGAAATGGCTAAATTGAAAATCGAGTAATTTGGTAGCAATTTATTGTAGTCTTTAAGCATGCAAAACAATATTCTGGCATAAATTTTTTTTTATAATAAGTCCTACCTACATCAAATGGATTTTTAAATGTACATATTTGTGAATTTATAACATAACCAGCGTTTGCACACATGTTACTGTTTCAAGTTTCAAATTATTATATTTTATTATCCGTAGTCTATTTGAAAGTAACCAATGCCTTCATACTCTCTTTGCTTTGGTTTCTTGTCATCAGTAGTCTGCTTGCTATTTGTGCTTTGATGTAACCTTCTCGCCTCTCGTGGCTGTAAACATGGCCCGCTGCTTCTGTGACCATTTTCACACATCTCTCCACACTTTGAGTGTGGGAAGGCCACTTCGGCACCTGCATTGGAGTCTCTTTAAGGTTTCTCAATTCTTGGCTAGTTAGACTTGTTGTCAATGGTGGCTCTAAGACTTCCAAACTCAAGTCAACCAATTCTGACAATTTGGTGGCATTGACGTTTATTGGGGGAACTTTTCTTGAATGAAACGAACAGTCTCCCAACTGGTCGTCATCTATTAGCGTTCCTCTAATCTTTAGAATGACTTCTACAGCCTCGGTTCGGAGATTGGTACATTGACTGCAAAGCATTGCTTGCAAAACTGCTTCTGATCGAGCATACCAAGCGGACCTTCTTGCCACAGGTAACACGATGTCCCTCACTACCTTCCTCTGTGTTCTTACTAGCTGCAATTGAAACAAAAGGTGATTGGGCCCATCCACCCACATAGGATTAAGTTTCACACTGTATACGCAGTCGCAAGTTTTCTGAATCTGCTTCTTTCGCTTTAGCCTCAGCTTCCGCCTGACGTATCCCAACTCTTTTCGCTATAGCTTCAGCTTCTGCCTGACGTATTCCAACTTCCCTCTCTATAGCTTCAGCTTCTTTCAATTATATTTGTGACTCGAGAAGGCTTAATTCATCATTCACTGACCGTGACTCAGCTACATTAACTTGACTAGCTTCACCGTGGTCTTCTCTTAAACCAACATCAACACTATCTCCAAACAGCTGACTACTTACCGCGTTAAACAATTTTACTTTACTGGCGCTGCTAGAAATTTCCATACCATAATACTAGCAAATTAATCTTAATTTATGTGCACTTAATTTTGAAACTTCCTCAACGGAGGGTTTACCTGATACAAATGCAGCCACATCATCTTGGCTAATGATAACCATGATGGCTAGCTAATAAAACAAATAAATAAAACACAAAAGAATATGACAAGTGTCAAAAGGTTGTTAGTGAATCCTGGCAAGGTCACCAAAACTGCTACGCCGTCTCTTAATTTACTTTAATAACCAGGTTCTAAGCGTAAACAAACAAAAAGAACGTGAATAAATCAAAAGGAAATATAAATAAATAAAGTAAACCTTTAAGAATTTAATTAAATTAAATATTAACACTATAAAGAGCCTCGTAGGCTGTCACAACAAATTGATTCACTATCGAAAGCTTTTAAGACACAAATGATACTAAACATCGAAACATCAAGAATTGCTTAAATATATAGAATAAAAATAAAGCACTGGATTACGTTAACACTACATAAACATATAAAATAACTAACACAGAAATTAACTAACGTGAAACAACACTGAATTACTTAAATGTAACTAAACAAACACAGATGGACACGCAAGAGACATAATTAGGTACTCACATAGATATGCCACATTGGTGGTGACAGGAACAACACAGAAATAAAATGAAGTATTAGTAACAGGTGACAAGTGTCACTCAAAAGAACGTGAACTGAATGACTAGAGGACTGGACTGAACTCTGTCTACAGGTGGAGTACTATATATAGGGTCGTTTCCCACCAATGCTACCAGCCAGTGAAACATGGGTCGTTTAACGATGCAGATGGTCGTTAGAGAAACAAAGAATGCTTGTTACAATACTAAATGAAGAAATAAGATGGGCTTGAACAAATAAAAACAGTTAAAACCTTAACAGCACAGGGTAAGGTGACTAGATTATATAATAGTAAATTTAACACATCATTACAGGAATAATATGGAACAACATGGAAGCATGTTATAAAAAAAAAAAAAGAGAAATACGACACGGTCGTAACAAATGTAAAGTACTCGGTATAGGAGATGTAAACAGGGAAACCAGATACCAGATGAACAACGATGCCATAGAGAAATCCGACTGCGAGAGTGATTTAGGAGTAATGATAAGTAGGAACCTTAAGCCAAGTAAACAATGTGTTTTTGCTCGTAACAAGGCTAATAAAGTACTTGGATTCATACAAAGGAGTGTTAATTACAAGACTAGCGAGGTCATCCTAAAACTGTATCTTGCTCTTGTGAGACCACACCTGGATTACGCAGTTCAGTTCTGGTCACTGTATTACAGAATGGATATAGAATCCTTGGAAAGAATTCAGAGGAGAATGACAAGAGTAATCCCGGGCATTAGGAACCTTGAGTATAGAGACAGGTTAAAGCATCTTAATTTGCACTCCCTTGAGAGACGTAGAGCGAGAGGCGACCTGATAGAGGTGTATAAGTGGAAGGCAGGGCTAAACAAAGGGGACATTACAAAGGTACTCAAACTATCCAACCAGGAGCGAACTCATAACAATGGTTTTAAATTAGACAAATTTAGATTTAGGCGTGAAATAGGTAAACACTGGTTTGGAAACAGAGTAGTGGATGAATGGAACATGTTACCAAATATCATCATTAACTCGAATACGCTGAATAGCTTCAAACATAGGTTGGATGCTCATATGAGCAATAGGGGTTGGGTGTAAACGGGACTGCCCAGTATGGGCTAATAGGCCCGCTGCAGTTTCCTCCATTCTTATGTTCTTATGTATGTGTGTGTGTATGTATGTATGTATGTAAAAATAATAATAATAACAATTAACGGTATATTAAGAAAACATGGCAGCCCCAAAGCTGAAAATATACAATGAACAGAGATGATAAGTTAAATATGGTGAAATCGGGGAGTGGGTCACTTGATTGACAAAAGCTTTCAATACAAAACAAGAAACATAGTCAACATATAGATAAACTGGTCTTGTAAACATTCTTGTGACCTCAGTGGATGGCCATAGCATTGTACCTGGGTGCAAATCCGCTACCTCACTACAGCTGCACCACGTGGTCCGGGTAGGTCCTTCAGCTCACACAGGGTGTTGGAGATGGTTTTTGTTCCTTGTTTGATGTAGTTAGGAATTTAGAGTGATTTGCCTGTATGTATGGATGTGTGTGTGTGTGTGGCGTCCTGTGGTGTAATAATCAGCATGCAATAATCAGTATGCTCGTCTCGCAAGCGAGTGGTCCCGGGTTCCTTGACACTAGGTCATGAAACTCATTAACTTACGGTGTAGTTGTTGTGTTGGCAACATCTTCTACACCTTAAACAAATTCCTTAGGTTTAGGTGACTGGTTTGATGCATGTATTCCATATTTTAAACCACTTAAAAAAGTCCAGTTATTAATGCACTACAATTATAAGTGTAAATACCAGTGATGATAATAATACACAAAAGGTAATTAGATCAGTGAACTTTTTCCCGTCAATTCATCATGTGGGGAAAGAAAGAGACTGGCAGGGAGATAGACTGCCAGAGAGACAGCGAAAGATAGAGTCTGACAGAGAAAAACAGAAAGAGGGTGAGACTGACAGAGAGATAGATCAGAGCATAATTACCCTCAATCCTTGTTATGTTAGAATTATTACCTCTCTGATGTGTATAATCTCCCAAAATGAATTAATATTAGGAAGTCTGCTAGTTTTTAATATGAATAATTAAATAGTATATTATTATAATTTCTATCATGATATCGGTATTTCAAGACAAGAATGAACAGCAATTCTCGAGTGAGTGGTTAACTGTTGCTGTTCACGAATGAGCCAAACTAAATAGTTGTTTAAATACTTAAACATATAAAGAGGTATTTATTCAGTAAAAATTCGTAAACAATATGCCTATTCTACCAAGAATAGCCCAACAAAACCACCATGAGCTTATATTATTAAGGTCCTTTGGTTTGGCTGGGCACTAACCAATAAAAAAATTACCAAATAAACACGTAATGTTGTTGCTAAATGTCACAAGATAACATTGCACTTACTGTTCATAACTGATGGATCACTTCCAGAGTAGAACATTTATGGCTGTAGCCTCATCGAGTAGTTTTTTCTTTCATTCTAATCTTGAAATTCTTTATAGTTAAGTGTATAGAGGAAAGTATTTTTTGATTGCCCGATTCCATTAAATATTGTACTATAAAATTATGCTGTCCCATATTTATTCCTTAACAAAGGGTTATACAGCCTTGCCAGTCCCGGCTACAAGAGATGGACAGTCGTAAAAAAACACAAAAAAGACCTCAACTACCTTAACAATAACTTGCCACCTAACGTGTATAAACCTAAAATAAACCTCACATAGTTTGTATTTTAGACTTTGTATTAAGGCAGAGAACCATGATGAACAATAATAGTCCGAGTTGCATGAGCGCTAAGCAAAGGTTCGTTCTGGCATTTGTTGACACACAATTGACATTTCTGTGAGAAATTTATCCTATCATTGTTTAAATCAGTCTAAAGGTTCTACGTCGATTTCCTGTAGTTCGTCAATTGGTACATAATGTTCAACTGTGCCACAGACCTTTCGTAAATCTAACGTTACCATCCCTTTGCAATTTCTATGAACTATTTGGGTCCTGAAATGGTTAATGAGATTGACCAAGTATAATATTTTTGAATGAGAGCTCTTAAGAACAGATTAGTGTCTGTATAAACTTAAGAACAGATTAGTGTCTGTATAAACTTAAGAACTGATTAGTGTCTGTATAAACTTAAGAACTGATTAGTGTCTGTATAAACTTAAGAACAGATTAGTGTCTGTATAAACTTAAGAACAGATTAGTGTATGTATAAACTTAAGAACAGATTAGTGTCTGTATAAACTTAAGAACAGATTAGTGTCTGTATAAACTTAAGAACAGATTAGTGTCTGTTTAAAGTAACACTATCATAAATATGTAATTCTACTTGAACAGATATCCTGCCTTTTTTAAAACTACTGAAACCATACATGCGATATTAGAAAGCCTATAATTATTTACCTATTCTATCGTTTTTCTCGCAGACAGCTAAAACTCTGTCAAGGATATGTTCATATAGCACAGTATTAGTGCTAAAGGAAAGATTAATTATCCGTGCTACTGGAATATGTTCAGTACCTGTGCCTTTGTAGAGGTAAAATCTATTCAGCTCTTTTAGCACAAAATCCTCTGATTCACTATAGATATCAACGCTATTTGGAGGGAATACTCTGTATAGTAACTTTAGGTGTATCTGAGTCTACATTATAAACGTCTGAGGCAACGGGCGATAAACCGAGACAACTTGCTTAAGCCAGATTATAACCCTGGGAGTAAAATGATCTGGGTTAGTTGCCTACCCAGGATTGATTCTGGCATGGGTTCTCACCTACCTAACCTAACTGATATTATAGTTAAAGCAAGAGTCTAACTCGGGATAGAAACTTAATCTAAGTCTAGAAAGTATAAGGGTATAAATTGGCTATTGTGAGTACATGCATATTTAGACTAGGAAAGATCATAGCTGTGAGAGGTAAAACATTGGCTCTTAGATATTTTCCGTGCAGGTGAGGTGTCCAAATGGTTAATGTTTCTCTTTAATCCTTATTTATATCGGACAAAAGAAGATAAAGTTGATTCAATGTATGACATGGCCCAAATACGTTTCTGTGTACTGAAAGGTGACGACCTTGCCTTGAAACCCCATGTTAATTTGCTCACACTGATTATCTTGCAGGGAAAGACGAGTTAATATACACTTGCTGAGATTAAATGTCAGATTGTATTCCACCCACCCTATGTTGTGCTCACATTTAATAAACAATTTCTCATGGCACATCTGGTTGGAGCGAGTAACAGCACATCATCTGGCACACCCAAACACATTAACCCATGTCACCTACATGACAGTCAATCCCACACACCTAGACACATTTAGCCAGCAGGTGTGTAACTTGACAGTCAACATTATGGGGTATGGTATAAGTGTCTATTATATCTTAATGCCCAGGTGTAAGAATTCCTACTACATTTACATTTACTGTTATCATAATAAATATATGCGCATTGCTTTGATATACAAATCTTTTGGTTCACGAATTCATTTTTAAACTATACAAAATTATCCATCCTATCAAGGAAAAGTTTACAGATCACAAAAACTGAACATTCAGCCACTACCCCTTCTCCCTGTAGACCAGTGGTTCCCAAACTTTTTCTGATCATTACCCACTTTTCATATATGATCCTTATCCATGGCCCCCTTCTCCCAATCCATATCTCTGGCTGGCTCAGCTGCTGACTGGCTGTTCTAGTGTGGTGGGGCTTGGGATTTTTATGTGTACATAGCCTCAGCTTATGGCCCCCTAAATTTTGCTGGGGGGCCATGGCCCCCCAGTTTGGGAACCACTGCTGTAGACATTGTGGTAGTTAGTCACCTAGAAAACTGTAGATTTGTAGATTTTTTTTATTAATGTGAATTAAAACTCAGCAATTTTTATTTTTTCACCAAGAAAGTTATTTGAATTGTATTCAAATATTGATAAGGTTTTCAAGTACTTTTAATTAGTTACATACCAAATTTCGATTAGAGTTTGTGGGTACATTTTGCAGGCAGGAATGCCGGAGACTCACAGGGATATTTATATATTAAGCCTGAACGTTGCATGTGAGGCTAGGATTGAAGGTAAGTCAAAGGAGCTATCATAAGGTATGTCACAAAAGCTACCATAAGTTATACCAGAACTGCTATCATAAGTTACGTCAGAACAGTTATCATTAGTTCTTTCAAAACAGCTGGTAATAAGTTACGTCAAAACAGCTGTTATAAGTTACGTCAAAATAGCTGGTTACAAATTACATCAAAACTGATGGTTATAAATTACGTCAAACCAGCTGTCATAAGTTACGTCAAATAAAGTCAAAACAGCTGGAAGACCGAGGGTTGCGGGAGATTGTAAGCAAGGAATAATACTATGCGATGTGGTGGGCAGGACTAGGGAAATATTTGTAGAGAAGATATAGGGCAACATAAGAAAAATACGATAGTGAAAGGGGGACCGAGAGAGAGAGAGAGAGATGGACACGTAACACAGAGGAACAAAAATAATATTAGTGGATTAAATCATTACGAATGATATGAGCTTAGCGATTTAACCTGAGTATATTAATAATTTTTCAGTAAGTTTTCTGCTTGCCGTTAATTAATGTTATGATGATGTGTTTATGTGACGCGTTTGTTTATATTTGTATAAGATATTTCCTGTTATTATCTACATATTTCTTGCTCTTCTCTAGAGACCATTTTCTTCCTTTCTCATGCCCTGATCTCCACACGTTGTAAGGGAGGAGAAAAGATAAAAGACAAGGCTTTCTTACGTCATATACTACAACACTCTCGCTATTGTACATGTACCCGGTGCTATAATCTCCTGTGACCCCTTAGTCGGAGTCCCCAGGCGCATCATTCTCCGACCTTATCCTTCTCGCGGCCATCGTACTTCAGTTGAATTTCCTTTATTTGATTCCATTGGGTTCATATCTAGGTCTGTGAGTAACAGAACTGCTGACGTTATCTTGAAACTTTACCTAGCATTAGTGAGGCCACACATGGATTATGCGGTTCAGTTCTGGTGTCCTTATTATAGAATGGACATAGATTCTTTGGAGAGAGTACAAAGAAGAATGACAAAATGATCCATAATATTAGAAACCTTCCATATGAAGAAAGACTGAAAAGCTTAGGCTTACATTCATTAGAGAGGCGTAGAGTTAGGGGAGATATGATAGAGGTGTACAAGTGGGTAAGTGGGATTAACAAGGGTAAAATGGAAGATGTTCTGAAGCTCAGTAATAACGAAATAACTAGAACAAATGGCTTTAAATTAGATAAATTCCGATTCAGAAAGGATATAGGCAAGCACTGGTTTGGTAATAGAGTTGTGGATATGTGGAATAGGCTACCGAGTGCTATAGTAGGATCGGGGACGCTAGGGAGCTTCAAGACGAAGTTGGATAGGCACATGGAAGTGCTGGGATGGGTGTGAAAGGGATCTGCCCTGTATGGGCCAGTCGGCCTCCTGCAGTATCCCACTTTCTTATGTTCTTATGTTCATATTTTCTCACAACATAATCTCTTCGCTTATTTACTTTTACTTTCTCAATCATCTAATGCTTAAAATTTTCTCCGCTTTCTTAATGTTTCTTGGTGTAACCCTCCCACACCTCCACCTGTTACAGTCAGCGTTATCAATCCTAATCTCAGAGAGTTAAGAACCACGGAAGTATCAACCCGCGCCCAAAGCATTCACTCTCCAGTTTATAGGAAGTTTTACCCAAATACGTACTTTCAAATACGTTTGGAGTGAAGTACCATTCGTAAAGATGATTGGGTTTCGTTGGCTAAGCATTATAAAGTAGAGATTAGGTCAAATTGGAAAAAGGCAACTATCAGAGATACTGTAGATAGAGGAGGATCCGTCAGGAAAGATAATAGAGTTGTAGTTAGAAAGAGAGAAGCTGGAGAGTAGGAAATGAAGTTAAGATTGCAGGAAAAAGAAATGGAGAACGTTAAATTTGATGTAATTAAAGTGGTGAAGTTTGTGCCAAAATTTGACGAACATGATTCGGAAGAGTTTTCCATCCAATCTGAGCAGATTGCCACAACACTTTCCTAGCCTCAGCAGTATTGGCCCTTACTGATTCAGTTTGTCCTTGTGGGTAAGGGCCGTTCCACTTACTTGTCCCTAACCAGCTCTCAGTATAATGAGTATTCTGTGGTCAAACAAGCCATTTTGAAATCTAACCAGTTGACAGCAGAGTCATATAGAGATAGGTTTAGAAATACGTTCAAATTGCCCGATCAGTCATATATCGAATATGGTCACACTGTCACTAAGTTGCACAAGAGATGGCTATCGGCTAGTGGAGTTAAAGCCTTTAATGAACTTTGAATTGACTGGACTAGAGCAGTATTTGAGAGGTGTTCCCACAGACGTCCGTACGTACGTTTGTGAAAAGGAAGTTATGGCATAACATTGGGCACTATCATGAGTGTAGTGTGAATATGGCTTGTGTGAGGTTCTGATCTGGTGACAGTGGTTCCACATAGCAAGAATGAGTAAATATTAGCTCACAGCCAGTATGAGTGAATCATGGTATTAAGCGTCAGGTTATCTTATTACATGCTTCTAAATAATAAAAAGTCCAGTCTTGCTGGCTGCACAATTCCTCTACCCCACCTCCACTCCTACCCTCTTCACCGCCCCCCCCCCAGTCCATCACCCTTCTCTCACACCGGCCCCCAGTCCATTACCCTTCTCTCACACCGACTCCCAGTCCCCCCTTCTACGTCACGAGTGATTGCGTTCCGACGCGGATTCATACTTCTGTGGTTCACAACTCTCGGAGACAAGGATTGACAATGCTGACTGTAGCAGGTGGAAGTGTGAGAGGCTGTAGTACGTGTTTGTACTTTGATGCTGTCTTATCTCCTGTATATATATGATGGTTACGTGTTAAATCGTCTTTAAGGAATTTAGCAACACATTTGCTGAAGAAAATCTACATCCTAGACCTGGGGTCAGAAACCATTACAGTATATAGTAAGCAGCCACTTACAAACAAGAAGTTAGCAATCGGCCGCAGACATCACAGAGTGTAGTTATGCAATATGTATTAAATTCAGAAAAATGAAATATGAAATTAGGCATTGAGAAACATTGAACTAAACCATATATTCTGACAAGTAATGGTAATCAAAGCCCCCCCCAAGTAACGCGCAAACTGCCAGTAAAATCGACTGACCACTCAGATATGTTTTGAACCCACAAATAATGTTCATCTAAAGGTGTTTGAGATCGTTTCAGCATTTGCTGACTCAGATTCATCGGCACTCGAGCTCTGTGAGTATCATCACTCTAAACGCAAACATTGGCAACTCAGACTCGTATGATGAAATGAAGGCTCTGATGTTTATAAGATTAGTTTTTTGTTTAAGGTAGCAATGTCTTATTATTACCACACAGTATACTGAAGCAGCGCATATGCTTTAGACTGTAACAAAAACAAAACTACACTTAGAGGTAATCTGTCCAACAAAACTACATTATCTTCAGTTGTTGCCTGCAAAACACACTACTGCAACAAAACCCCATGCTTCAAGTTTGATCCTAGCAATTTTAAACTTAAAAATGAAAATAATGCTGCTGCAAAATACAGTGATGATCACCCCAGTACACAGAGCAGCTCAAATTTAAACTTAAGGTCAGACCCTGTATGTGTCATGTACAATCACGATCCTGGTTGGAAGGAAGGCTAAGCAATGGTTTAGAAGTTTTTTGTTGATAAGGCACGATGTCAGTGGAAATCATACACCAACACCTCAACAAAGCACACGAGCGCAGGTATGAATGTGATTGGTATGTTGGTAGGGCTATAATTATTTTTATGAATATTTATATATATCACGACAGAATAAAGCATAGTGTATGTCCTTTCGTCTGGCCTTTCTTCAACCTTGATTTCGCTTTCTCTCCAGCTAGAGGGGGAAAAAAGCTTTGGATAGTTATTGTACAACAACTCTGTTGCTGCTGGTGGAGGTATTTATGTTGCTATTGGGGGAGGTATTTCTGATGCTATTAGAAGAGGTATTTCTGTTACTATTGGCGGAGGTATATCTGTTGCTATTGGTGGAGGTATTTCTGATGCTATTAGAAGAGGTATTTCTGTTACTATTTGTGGAGGTATGTCTGTTGCTATTGGCGAAGGTATTTCTGATGCTATTGGTGGAGGGATATCTGTTGCTATTAGTGGAGGTATTTCTGATGATATTGGTGGAAGTACAGTGCATTCAGTTGACTCTGAAGATGTCTTGAATAAAGACGAAAGCTAAGGTGCTCCATTGTTTCCCTTTTTCCCATATAGTTTTATCAAGATACATATGATATATATTATTATATGTTTCTATGTGTTATCGTGCCAGTAAAATGAGGTTTAGTATACCTTGGAATTCCTTTGATTCCTTACTAAAAAAATTTGAATATACTAACTTCTGTGCTACTGTTGTGTAAAATGGACCATAGTTGGTTGATAAACTTTAAACCTGTGGGTAAACAGAATCAAAATTTGAGTAACCCAATGGGTAGAAATAAAAATTAAAAAAAGTGAAAATTTTTAACATTCAACAATACAAAGGAGATGGTTACAGAGACTTATGAAATTGGAGACTGAGTGTCATCTGCAATTTTTGCGAAATCTGGTTAAATTTTAGCAAATGCTGGTTCCAGGACAAAATTTTCTCTCTGAATCTCAGAAAAACAATATGTTAACTCCGACTGCAGTTCATCTATAGGCACCTTAGGGGGAGGTTACACCCGCTCGTCGTCCTCTGACCTGACTGGGCTTCAGCGCTGTGTGAGGCTTGGTACAGGTATGAGAAGTTACCCTGTGTGCCTTAGTTATCTCGGTACCTCGGCTCTATAAACGTGGACTGTATAATTATGTACCATAACCAAACTGCATAGAGGAAAATTCAGTGTGACGTGATACAGTGAAGATAGATTAGATTGACCCAGAGGGGGCTAGTTTATTGGGCACCCTCTTACATCCTGTTCAAGGTGAAGCGCAGAAGCGTTTACAGTGCCCATCCGGGAAACATACCGAGTTCATGCTTGCCTTTATGACTCATGCATTAAGGGCGGAAAAGCCTGAAGGGTCATGGATTTTGTCAGCAAGTTACATAAAGTGACAGAATGATAAGTGTGTGGAGGAAAGTTCCCAGTACAATTTATCTGTTTATGGCAAAGTGTGGCAGGTCCCTAATAATGTCAAGTGCCAGGCCTGTCACTAGGAGGAGGGATATCTGGTCGGGGAGGGAAGAGGTGTTGGTAACGGCTGGGGACCTGTAGGGGGAGGTCATAGGGCAAGTGAGGATATAGTGAGGGAGGGTGTGAGAGTCGGGTTGACCACAAAGTTTATAAACAGTGTGGCCAGGCTCAGGGTTGCCAATGTACTAGGCGTGGCGAAGTACAGTGGGGGGGTGGAGGTGATATGGTGTGGTTGGACAGGTACAGTAGGGGTGGAGGGAGGCACATAGGCATTGACAATATTGAGGGACATACCTTTTAGTGTGATTGTGATGGCGTGTGCATCGACATGCCGGTGGGGTACGGGTAGCCGGGGGTGGTGTCCTCAGGTCCAATATGTAGCCCTGGTGGAGACAGCACAGACACAGTGGCGGGCACGGCTTGCGGTGGGTGGAGGACAGGTTGAGGCACCACTTGTCGTGAAGATGAGGCAGGACTTCTCTCGGTGGCAGCAGGACACACCAGGGCATGCCCGGTAGGCGCTACACCAGTAGTGAAGGCCGTCGGAGGTGGAGTAGGCCGTGAGCAGGGGGGGGGGCTCACAGGGAGGACTACCAGCTTGTGTCAAATCAGAAGAGAGGAGTGACTGGGTGGCAACAGAGGACAAGAGTAGGTCGGAGATGGTGGTACAGAGTGTAGCGAAGAGTTTTTCAATACGGTTGGTAAATTCTTGGAAGAGGGATATGATCTGTGTCATGTCACTGGAGGGGGGTTGTGGGGGGGCACCGGTGGGAGCACAAGGCCTGACAGCCTCAGAATACAGAGGGGTTGGAGGCCCTGACTGTGTTGCAGCCAGGTGAGGCCAGGCAGGGGCAGGTGTTGTTCAAGAAGGTGTTGCTGGAGACAGATGGGACACAGAGGGATGTGGCCCAGAAGACTGGGGGCGGGGGGTGTGCGTTGTGGTAGACTCGGCCTTCAGGGAGGCTTTACAGTGAAGGTGGCACCCAGTCCCTGCCATTAAGGTTGAGGTCAGAGGTCAGACACTGAGGTGCCAGGCCAGCGTTCTGCCTGCTGTCGCCTGCTTACCTACCTCCCTCTTACGTATGGGACTATAGAGGTCAACTTACCTTGTATCATAAGAGGGTTGCGTCTCCCAGCCATCGCTCACCACCTGTGTGCCACACACCACATACTAAGGATAACCAAACTAACTTATACAGTATTTCGTGCATTGTGAAACAGGGTGTTATACTTAGTGACTTCACATCAGTGTCAGTGAGCTTTGACCATGTGTAAAGTGTTATTTGTGGGTGTAGTGTAGTAATAAAAAAGACAGCTTCTGGCATCCACAGCGCCCAGGGGCCATGTGGCTCCCAGCCTCACCCTCCCTTCCCCCCCCCCCCTCGATCTGCTGTTGGTTGGCGCTTATCACACGTGTTAATGACTTTATGTGGTGTCATACGTGACTACGGTGGTTGTACTGGGCTGGTGGGAACAGGAATTTAACAGTGAGTTAGTGAATATTGGGTGTAACTTCTATCAGTGTTACTCAAGGCTCACTTCAAACAACTTAGCCCATTCACACAAGTCCCTGTTACCCGGACACCGCTGGCCTACATATCACCTCTCTGCCCTAGTGTATAAGACCTGGGTTTCATTTAAATCTAACCATGGCAGGAGTCGAAGCCGAGCGGCGCTCTGCTGATGTTCCTGACGAAGGAAACGAAGGAAATGAGGAGGACAATCATGGAGACACTGAAGCTGGCTTTCAGAAGTTTAAGACTCGTCACCAAAAACGCAAAATGAGGACCCAGGGAAGGAAGCAGAGTAGAGTCAATAGGTGCATCCCTCCCAATACTCCCCGGGCTAACTACATGCGCCTTACCTTCCCTGAGAACACAACTAATTTGATAAAGATTAAGTGATTGAGAGCCCAGAATGAAGAATATTGCACGACTACGCTGAATATTGTCATGCCAGGTAGCGCCCCTCGTTTCGTCTATGTACGCAGAGAGGAGACGGATGCTATCCAATGCTACATTGATGGAAAAGTCAGCTCTCATTAAGCGAGATGAACCTGTCCGACTCAAAAAAATTAAGGAATACCTTGTCACCCACTTCCCCATGGGTATTCCCCCCAGTGGCGCTCTGTCACTTCCAGGCTTCCACGGAGCAAGAAGACTTTATAAGGATGCTGCACAACTTAGTAGGATCATCATTGTTTGGAAAAGGAAGGAACCACCTCCTGAGGAATACTGCTTCTTCGTCATGTGTGGTGCCCCTAGTAACGTCAGTCGGTGGACTCCTCCCCCTGTGGTGTGCTACAACTGCTTCGGGGTCAATCATGTGGCGATATACTGTCATAAAACAGCCACCTGCAGCATCTGTGCAGAAATGCATAGCAGGAGGAGCTACCCCACCAAGGAAGCTGCCTCCTGGGAGGGGAGAGAGCAGGCCCCCCCACCTGGGAGGCAGTGTCCCAGGTGCAGGGAGGAGGGTGTGATGACCTGGCACCCAGGTTGTCCTGGGAGGCCGCCTCCACCCACAACAGTGGTCACACTCAGTGATGCCAAAGGTAACACTGCCGGGTCGCCTCCATCAACTGAAATCAACAGCTACACCTCCCCACCCAGGAGGCAGTGTCCCAGGTGCAGGGAGGAGGGTGTGACGGCCTGTCACCCCGGTTGTCCTGGGAGGCCGCCACCACCCACAATAGCTGTCCCACTCAGTGATGCCAACGCAGCCGGATCGCCTCCACTACCTGAAGTCAACAGGCACAGTGACTCTCCTTCGTTAGCCAATGCAGGTCAGGTTAAAGCCTGCCAAGTAAGTGTACCAGTGAACAATGGCAGTGATAGTGTTAGTGGAGCTTCTGAAGGAGCTGGTGCCTCCTCTCATAATGATGCGAACTTGAGGGTGAGTAGCCAGAGCGAGACCGATAGTGATGGAAGCATGAATTCGGAGAATGAGCCCCAGACTGCCATCTGGTCTCTTTAATAACCCCAGGTCTGAAAACTCTCAATAACCCTGTGCTTCTTCCAATATTTATGGAGGAGGAACTCCCGGGATTAATGAAGGATCCTTTGTATAAAATTCCTACTGGAATAAGGGCTGTGAGGCGCATTATCAAGAATTCTAGGGGTGATGCATTTGAAACGGTTAACTTATCGGTCAGGTTGATCTATGAAGCCAATGCGCGAGTCTCTATACTAAGTTCAAGGTGGAACGAGTAACACGAACGCTTAGGTACATTTCATGGAGCATCCGGAGTGTTAACCGTAGAATTAATGACCTACAATAGTTTGTTAAAGTGTTTAACATTGATGTAATTGGTTTACAAGAACCTTACACGTCCAGCACCCAGAAGAAAGCTGCACCCAGGATAGTTGGGTTTACAGCATACAATAGTGGAGCAGGAAGTGGCCTGCTTACTTATGTAAAGAATGGTCTGGTCTGTAAATGGATCAAAACTCACAATGATGAAAGTATTCACTATCAACAATTTACAGTAGACAGCAAACAGTCAATTTTCGCTGTATAACATCTATGTTCGGTGTAATGAGCTGCGAGCGGACGTGTTACCAAAGCCATCAGGTAACAATGCTATGCTGTGTATGGGTGACTTTAACTCTCGTCACACTGTCCTCGGTGATGTCCAGTGTAACTCTAATGGGAGGGTGTTCGTGAATTACATCAATAATCATATCACTGTATACGACATAGACAAACTGACACATCTGATAGGGGGCAGACTTCATTATGTGATTGGGTATAACCTAGCAGACAGTAATGTCAAGGCTAAGGTCATCTCAAACCACCTAGTCAGTGATCATTATGCAATACTTACCGAATGCACTGTTGCTGATGTCAAGTGTGAACCCCATCTTAAGCTCAGAATTAACATCCCAGATTAACTTAAACTGCACTTCAAGGCCTACATCTGCAGATGGCACTACACAGACACTGACCACATGCGTGCCTTGTTGACCGGGGTGACAAGGTCAAACTGTTGTGGATCCCCTCTCTCATAGGCCTCTTAAAACATGACAGAGTTGATGCCCTCGCCAAACTCGCGTCTGTCAAAGACACCGTTGAATACAATTTGGGTCTGTCAAAAAGAACCCTTAAAACTGTAATTAGAAAAGAACTTATTGATGAATTTGACTCAAGTAGACAAGTGCAAACAGGCACTAGTCGATCCATAGTTTACCATGATGAGATGTATCAAGTGAAACATGCATATGGAGCAAGTAACAAGATCGTTAGATTACAAGATGTTGTAACCGCTGGATTAAGGTTAGGATATAAGTACCTCTGGCAGTATGTTCCGCAAGCAGATGTAAACAAGACTAAATGTAAAGTGTGTGGCCAGACATGTGGCCACACACTTGAACACTACGTCCTCGACTGTGTGAAGATAGAACCTTTTAGGGACAGGTCCAAGCACACTGTGTGTGAAATGGCACAACACTTCATCTCTAATGGCAAGATAGCCGACATATTAAGATTGTATCCACTTATTTGCACTTGGTAACTATATCAGTTCTCATGTATAGAACCAAATATACAATGTGCTTGAATACTTCTCACGCAAATGTGAATGACAAAGTGTGCGGCCAGACATACTGCCTCATACGCCTGTACTCACGCATTTGTGAATGAGTTTCCCTTTATGTATAGAACTAAACACATAATGTAATTGAAATACTGTGTAACATTCAGTGCCATAATATCCTGACAACGGGGTTAATAATCATGTCCTGTTGTAAACTCTACTCTGTAATCCTTTTGCGCTACAGCTCATTGGATGAGTGTGGGGTGCACAATAAAGTAGCCGCTGTAAGCGGCAAAATCACCCTCATATGTTTACTACATAACTGGCCACTAGTCCTTATGTGAGCGCTAATGGATGTGGCGCTGACGAAGCCAGCCTACTTCAATAACAACAGTTCTCACTCCCTCGCTTCTCTCCTCTCTCTCTCTCTCTCTCTCTCTCTATCTCTCTATCTTTCTCCTTCGTTACCACATCGCATTTCCCACGAGTTGCAGTAAGACTATCAAACAAATATCCATCGAAGATGGCCGCTATGCTCGAAAGTTTCTTACAA
This sequence comes from Homarus americanus, assembly GCF_018991925.1. Classification (NCBI taxonomy): domain Eukaryota; kingdom Metazoa; phylum Arthropoda; class Malacostraca; order Decapoda; family Nephropidae; genus Homarus; species Homarus americanus. The sequence continues at coordinate 3,680,707 of NW_024732867.1, read as the reverse complement.
TATCCCAATCACTGCGTTACCATCAAGGACGATACATTTTTCACGTGAAACAATTAAATTTTTTAAGAGCTGTAATAAAATTGACTGAATGTCCTTTAAGAAAAAAATAACAATATTTACAACTGCGGAAACTCTGCACATTTATTTATTGCTACATTCGTCAATTAAGGCCGGATTGTGTGTATATGTCCGGGAGAGTGCAGTGTAGGGCTGTCTGTGTGTGTGCGCGCGCACGCGCGTGTGTGTGTGTGTGTACATGGGAGAGCGCAGTGTATAACAGGGTGGGTGGGACAGGTCAGGCCAGGCCAGGAGACCACACAAGTTACATGAGGGAAGTTGGCCCGAGACTCCGCCAATATCCGCTGCTCGGTGTGAAACAGGGACGCCTCATTCTCAGCTTTATTGCTTATACATTCACCGAATATCCGGCAGTACTTCCGATATAAAGGGAAATTTAAAACTGCGATGCCTGTTATAGAGTTAATTTCCGATGAAATTTTCTCTCCAGTCACTCAGCCAGAGATCTAAGGTCAAATATTGGATGACTTTATGTTTGTGTTCTCTCCGTGTCAGGCAATATTCGCGCGACCCGGCACAAGATGATTGGTTGTCCTGTACCTTTCGTCGTAACCAGTAGGAGTTAATACGGTAAATATAATAAATGATTAAGACCAGGATTTATTGTTTTAATTTGTTTTAAATAAATCATTCCGTCAAAGACACACTCATGATTTAAGTTGAACTGAAAACGAGAAGATGTTTCATAATGGTTATTGAATATATTTTTGTATGAATTGAAATTTTTGGGTAACCTAACCTCACCTAACCTAGCTTAACCTAACCTAATTCCTATTTTATGATAGTAAACGACGCCTTAAACGAAATTGCTAACTTTACCATACAAGAATTAGTTTACATCGAATTATAGAAATAAAAACAAAATTTTTTCCTATTTATCAAAAACTTAAGTGACTTTTTTAAGGTTTAATCACGATTACCTCTATTTAGCGTAACACTCACACACGTGTGTATATATATATATATATATATATATAATATATATATATATATATATATATATATATATATATATATCATTAGTCAAATAAAACACGCGGACTTCTACACATAATCAACACCTCACCCCGCCAGGATTCGAACCCACGGCCCACGAGCATGACCGGGGAACGCAACCTCTGGACTACCATGATACTAAAAGCAGTCCTAGACTCTGTTCTATTTCACACAAAGCCTGTTCAACGAGCTTATGGCGCCGTGAACCTTTAATGGTAAAACGTTACTGTCACCACCTACGTGATACGGGTAGTCCCCATTAGAGGTTCACCGCGCCATAAGCTCGTTGAACAGGTTTTGTGTGAAATATAACAGAGTCTAGGACTGCTTTTAGTATCCTGGTAGTCCAGAGGTAGCGTTCCCCGGTCACGCTCGTGGGCCGTGGGTTCGAACCATGGCGGGGTGAGGTGTTGATTATATATATATATATATATATATATATATATATATATATATATATATAAATAACAAAGACGTATGTTTGTGTGTTTGTTTGTGTGTATGTGTCCGCACGAGAATCTCAGAAACTACTATACCGATCTGTAGTGATGATGGATGATGTTATTTATATGTAGTGATGATGGATGTTGTTATATGTAGTGATGATGGGTGGTGTTATATGTAGTGATGATGGATGGTGTTATATGTAGTGATGATGGATGGTGTTATATGTAGTGATGATGGGTGGTGTTATATGTAGTGATGATGTATGGTGTTGTATGTAGTGATGATGGATGGTGTTATGTGTAGTGATGATGTATGGTGTTGTATGTAGTGATGATGGATGGTGTTATATGTAGTGATGATGGATGATGTTATATGTAGTGATGTTTGGTGGCGTTATATGTAGTGATGATCTATCTATCTTTAAAAAACAAAGAAGTATGTCTGTTTGTATGTGGTGTGTTTGTTTGTGTGTCTGCACAAGAATCTCGGAAACTACTTTACCGATCTGTATTGATGATGGATGGTGTTATATGTAATGATGATGATGGATGATGTTATATGTAGTGATGATGGATGGTGTTATATGTGAAGGTTCCAAGTGTTCCCTGAAGAAGGCAGTGATGAGTAGGGAAACACAAGGTAACACTGAAGTCCATTTATTTACGGATAGGAGAAATACAAGTGGTGACTAGCGTGTGCCTTGCACAAGGCACGGAGTCAGACTGACACTGCCTTGCCATATGGCAGCCTCGGGGCAATGTAGCCACATAACATGTGCAGTGTTGCCACGTAATTACATATATAAATGCTACTCGGCACAGTAGCTTATTTACAAGGTTGCTACTCGGCACAGTAGCATAGATACATAACCTACAATATGTAGTGATGATGGATGGTGTTATATGTAGTGATGATGGATGATGTTATATGTAATGATGATGGATGGTGTTATATGTAGTGGTGGTGGTCACGTTGGTAGTGACAGTGGTAGTGGTGGTGATGGTGATAGTGGCATGATTATATGTTCAAAGTCTGCATGTTATATGGACTAAAAATGAAATATATATGGTACCTCGTGTTTCATACCAGCTGGATTCGGTAAAATGCTACTGACATCCACATAAGTGCCACGGGTAGTTCCCAATGAAAGGTTCACGGCGCCATCAGCTCGATGAACAGGCTTTGTGTGAAATATAACATAGTCTAGAACTGCTTTTAGTGTCCTTGTGGCATAGTCGGTAACGTTCCCTGGTCCCATGCAGAAGGTCGAGGGTTTGAGTCCTGGCTGGTGAGGTCGTTGATTATATATATATATATTTATATATATGACTCTGTCCTCTCCTCACTCCACCACCGTAACCATCACTTGCTCCAACTTAACACCTGGAGAAGAAACTGCTTCACGAAGATACTCGACCCCAATGAGCACCGTTTCAGAACCAATTTCCCATCTGAATATGAGACCAGTTTCCCATCTGACTAAGAGACCGAGGGATCGAGGCAAGTGTGTCTGCCTGGTAAGCCGAGTCTCTTCTCTTCAGCCTACGTTGTTCTACTTTTCCCGAGGTGTGGATGACGATTTGTATTAAGGATTACTGCTGGTGGTATTGTAATGGTTTGATGGTTGTGGACTACGGCTTTAATCCCTTGCTGCCTTGTGGTTGGCCATCGCACCCTAGACTTGCTACCTAAGCTGCCATTTCTATTTGGTTTTTGTGTTGTATATAGTATGTGTATTTAATGTATAAAGTAAGAAATATGTGGGTAATATTCTGGTGTGTTTTGACAAAAATGCATAGTTGTTACGTTTGTTTTGATAATTGCATATTTTGTGTTTTACTTGTGTTATTTAATGTACACAATTAACTAACTTAATCAATACTTAATATAAATGTTAATAAATTACTGAATCTACATAATAATCTTCTTATCCCTTTCATAACTTAAATTTGTCTATCACGAACAGTTTTTCTTCAGTGTTTGCTCCTTACTTGCTGCAACCACGTATTTGAACCCCGAGATTAATCACTCTGCATTTTTACTTGACAACTTTGGATTACCTCACTGTTGTGGGTATCAAGGAGTGATATCACATAATGGGGGCCTGTCCCGGAACTATCTGAATTCACGCAAGAATTTACCAATTACGTCTTGCTTAATTGACCCTGCTATCGGTCTTGTATTACGCAAATTTGCCAGGTGAAAGTTTCCTAAGTGTGGTTGTAAAATAATTTTTCTTCCCAATACCAGAAGTTCATTTTCGCACTTGGCCAATATGGTGTGTGCTACAGTCACCTAACAAATCACTGGTAACCAGTTGTCGACTTAATATACTTTACTCCACCACACACAGTTATCTTTTTAGAGTAAAGTAGACTAAAGAGAACCATTCCTCCGTCATAAGCCGAGCTGAGACTCACTCTTTCGAGACCTTCGTGTTTCATCTATTTCTTGAGACATAGACCTTACCTTTATAAACATCATTTTGGTAAACAAGCAACAACTCAATTGTAGTAGTGACCGCATCAAACTTATTTAAAGTGCATAGCTGGTGTCTCCTAGTGCCCACAGGTAAGGTCGTGGTAGTTGGGGACAGCCAGGTGAGGTTTGTGCGAGAGATAGGAAACGTAGGACTAGGGTGTGTTTTCCTGGGGCTGGGATAGGGCATGTAGCCGAGAGGTGAGACAGGGTTTTGTCAGGGGAGGGTACCAATCCAGTAGTGTGTCTTAGTGTGGGAGGAAACGACATAGGTAAGGTTAGGAGTGAGGAACTTTTCAAGAGGTATAGGGAGGCGCTGGGGAAGATTAGAGATAGGGGAGGGATCCCGATAGTATGTGGTGTCTTGCCTAGAAGTGGGGCTGGTCGTGAATGGCTGTCCAGGGTAATTGCTATAAATTGCCGACTGGAAAAACATTTTGCAAACAATGGTTGGGCATTCATTGATAACTGGCAACGATTCTATGGCAACGACTACCTGTACTGTCGCGACGGAGTACACTTGTCTCGTGAGGGGGTAAAGACGTTGTCTGCATCCCTGGAGCGTGAAATTGTCACTCCGAAGGGGGGGTTTCGCCAGTAGAGTAAAAAAACAAGCAGGTCCTGGGAAGTAAAATTAGTTGCTCAGGACAAGGGGTAAAACAGGACCAGGGAAGGGTAGGTTTAAATGTATACTATACAAACAGTATGAGCGTTAGAAATAAAATAGACTTGCTGAGAGCGGTTGTACTTGTATGTACCGAGAATGTAGACGTCATAGCAATCACCGAAACTTGGATGAATCTGGCGAGCAAAATTTTTTATCAGAGTACCACATAGAAGGGTACAACCTTTTCCACAAGGACAGGGAAGGTAGGAAGGGGGGAGGGGTCGCACTCTTCGTCAAGGATACATTAAAATGTATTAATAATTCAATAAAGGGTGAAATAGGAACCGAGTCTGTGTGAGTAGAAATCACGGAAGGAAGAGAAAAACTAATTATGGGAGTGATTTACAGGCCCCCAAGTCTTGGCAAAGAAGCAGCTCAGCCCATATGGCAGGAAATGAGTAGGGCAGCAAAATATAACAACCTGTGCATTATGGGGGATTTCAACTTCAGAAATATTGACTGGGACAACATTGTAGGCGACTATGAATCTGAAGACTTCCTAGACGCAGTACAGGACAATTTTTTGAAACAACTAATTACAGAACCTACTAGAGGTGACAATATATTAGACCTAGTATTAACAATAAAGAAAAGATTATCAGAGATATCACAGTAGGGGAAGAACTAGGTAACAGTGATCACAGAGAAATCAGGTTCACCCTAAATTGGGAAACGAAAAACAATGACAATATGGTCAGAGGGGCGGCGGCAGCACCTTTCCGGCGTTAGCGCCTGACTGCCTCGATATGCAGGTCGGCTAACTCGAAAGTATTGTGCTACCTCCTCCAAACGTTACGTTGTGGAGTGGTCGTCTCCCAGGTGAGTGGGTCGATTTGGCACTTTTTCAGGTTTGTCTTAAGACTGTCCTTATACCTTCTCAGCTGCCCGCCAGCGTTACGTTTACCTTTCCTTAGGTGACTATAAAGTAGCTGCTTTGGCAGTCTACTGCCGTCCATGCGGGTAACATGGCCAGTCCAACGTAGTTCATGGATGATGGTAGCCTTGATGCTCCTACACTTGGTGTCAGCGAGAATACTAGCATTTGTTTACTTGTCTTCAGCGAACTCGGAGGATGGAACGTAGACTATGTTGGTGAAAGTTTTGAAGTGCCTTGAGGTGCCTCCTGTATGTCCCAAATAGCAGGGTAAGGAAGACCGTTGCTCTATATACGTGGAACTTTTAGATAATTTCAGCTCCCTACAGCTGAAGACACGGGTACGTAGTTTTCCAAAGGCTTGAGATGCACATCTGATCCGATGTTGAATCTCTTCAACGATTTCCGCGGTGGTGCACAGGTGCAAGCCGAGATACCGAAACTGGGTAACATTAGAGAGGGTAATATCGTTAAACTGGATGGATGGTGGAGGTGTGACTGAACTAGGGGCAGGCTGAAAGAGAAACTGAGTCTTACTTACATTTTCCTGGAGGCCGAAGTGTGCATACGCATCTGCGTAGGTGTTCAGTATCTCCTGTAGGTCGCGTTCAGTGTGACCGACAAGGGTGAGGTCGTCTGCATACTGAAGTTCAGTAATGGAAGCTGCTGACACCTTTGCTCCTACCTGGAGTCGTCATATGTTGAAAAGACCCTTTGTCCAGTACTCGATGTCCACCCCGCCGGCTAAATTGTGACTTACACGAGTAAGGAAGGCAGCCAAGAAAATAGAAAAGAGAGTTGGTGCCAGTACACATCCTTGTTTAACCCCCGTTTAAATGGGGAAGAACTCAGACTGGGTGCCATTGTGCAGGACACTACCGTTCATGCCATCGTGGAGTTGCCTCATAATGGCGATGGATTTTGGTGGGCGGCCAAAACGGCTAAGGGTCCGCCAGAGGGCTTCCCTTTTCCTCCTCAGGAAGAAGTCTGTTTAGGAGAACTTAGGTGATAATCTTGCCAGCTACGAACAGCAGTGAGATTCCGCCGTAGTTGCCACAGTCTGACATGATCTCCCGTATTCTTATAAATATTCAGGATGGAGGAGGCGTCTTTAATAGCTTGGGAGATTTCCTCCTTTTCCTATATATTCTCCAGGAGAGAGTGGAGACGGCTGGTAAGCAGAGGTCCTTCTGCTTCATACACCTAGGCTGGGATTCCATCAGGCCTTGTGGCTTTGTTATTTTTCATCTGTTTGATGGCAGTAGCTACCTCTTCCAAGGATGGAGGATAACTGAGATGGGTCAACTCTGGGTGCTGAGGGACCTGCCGGGTAGTCAGGACATCTACATTGGTGTTTTGGTTGAGCAGCGAATGGTAGTGCTATTTCCAGCACTGAAGGATGCCTTTTTCATCTTTAATTGGGGAGTTACCATCGGATGAGAGGAGGGGGGTTGCACCATGAGTGATTGGTCCATAAAATATTTTAGTGGAATTGAAAAATTCGCGCATCTTGTGTTGATCTGCAATTTTTTTGTGTTTCATATGCTTTATTTTCAAACCAGTCGTTCTTTAGATTACGAAGTTTCCACTGGGCAGCCGCTTTCTTCTTGCTGGAGGTATCAGCTTTGGTCCGAGGCTGAGGGTTGTTCTGCCTGTCAGTTAAAGCAGAACGTTTATCGTTGACGAGTACATTGATTTCTAGGTCGTTTTCATCAAACCAGTCCTGGTGTATTTTTTCGATCTGGCCAAGGGTATTTCTGCAGGTTATTGTCATGACAGTGTCGAGAATACCCCATTCGGCACTTTGATTTCGGTTGTTTGTTGTTGGATTGTTTATCAGCCCATGTTTGAGCTGCTTTATGAAAGCATGTGCCACCATTGGATACTCCAGACGCTTAGCATTAAAACCTCTTCTGGAGACTTTTTGCCTTCGCCGTTTTGGGGCGACGTGAAGCGAGAGCTTGGCTCTGACGAGCCGATGATCAGTGTCGCAGTGGTGTGAGGCAAGACGCATGATTCGTGTGATGAAGACATCTCGACGATCTCTTTTCATCTCTTTGTCAATGAGATGCCAGTGTTTTGATCGTGGGTGTTGCCACAAATCCTTAAACTTGTCAGTCTGCTTAAACAAGGTATTGATGATAGTGAGGTTGTGTGCAGCACACCTGCTGAAGAGGAGTAGGCCGTTGGGATTACAATTGCCTAGTCCATTTCTCCCTATGATTCCCTGCCAAATGTCAGCGCGCGCACACACACACACAAACACACACACACACACACACACACACACACACACAGTATATACTGTATAAGATATGCTGAAAGACAAATTTTAACTCCATTTTTTTTTAAATAATGACCTCCCTTCACAATGTGTATATATCACCTTGAAGGGTTGTGAAGCACTGAAATATCACACACCCAAGCACCACACACCTTCTGTCTCCAAATTAACATTGTTAAGTTAAACCTCCTCAACCAACTCAACTTCTTGATATTAGGAGAATTGAAGGTGTTGCTTCTCATACTCTCGTAAAACTAATCTCAATAACAAGGACAAGGCAACTACTGTTCACAAGTTCTTCAGAAGGTAAACATGACAGTGTACAATACAAGAGAGATTCTGTGAAACTGGAGCTGCTTCTCCGTGTTAAGTTTCACACAATCCATGACATTAGAAGATGGAGTAATCATCCATAAAGTGATTTTTTTTCATTAGAGTTCCACAAGGTCTCATGCCTTTGATTTACTCAGAGATTCCTATATTTAGTTTTGCTTCTTACACGCTAAGTCTACACCTCCAGTCCTTCATCACCCACTGAAACCCCTGGTTGAAAAACCTCGTGAACAATATCTTCGTTCAACTGACGACGAGGCCTCCTTTTTGGGAGATTAGAATTGTCCTTCTTAGATGACCTCATTAAAAAGTAAGAATAATACTCGGGAGAATCTTATTAAGGAAATGCTTTATTCTCTCAATTATTTCTGAATTAATTTCCTGAGTTTTAAGGTTCAGTTGAACGATTATCTGAAAAATGTTTGAAAGTCGCGTGGATAGATTTCTAGATGTCACAAAACACATTCTCTCATTAACGAGTGTAGGACAAACCTCCCCAGGACAAAACCCCCCTAGGACAAAATCCCCTTAAGTAAAGAGCAAGGTAGGACAACACCCCCTTATTTAGAGTAAAAAAAAAAGGACAAAACCCCCAATTTTTCTATCTTCAGACTTTAAGTCCATTTTAATTATTTTAAACAGGTGAAGAACACCATAGAGACAGCTGCTTTAACCAACAGAGGCAGACCTGCACATATCGTTACAGACAACCCTCCCCCTCCCCCCACGACAAATAATAATAAGAAATTGTTAATTCATAATTTTTAATATATTTATTATTTAAAGTTTATGAACACTTCTCTGACATGTAAAATATTACATTTATTATATCATAAGACTAGCCTAACCTAACCTAACCTAACCTAACCTAACCCCGCTCTAATTAAGATTTTTTTATCCTACTTTGCACTTTACTTGAGGGGTTTTGTCCTAGGGGGTTTTATCCGGACCCCCTCACTAACAGACAGAGATTTGTTTTACGCAGTAATAATTGTACGGGCGTTTATAATAAATATATATATATATATATATATATATATATATATATATATATATATATATATATATATATATATATATATATATATATATATATATATATATATATATATTCCTACAGTATATGTGATTTAACTCAACGGTAATAGTGACAAACATTTAGATGACACTACTGCAGTTCCTCTCACCAATATATTAACGGAATATGCAGGAGTATTGACAGAAGTTATCATCATTCTTAACAAGATAATCTTAACCGCAGAGTGTTAATACTCTTATAATGTACCAGAAACTCAGGAAAATTCTGACTAACAAATTCACTTATCAGATAAGAATTTATTTTTACAGAAGTCTTCAATAGTTGTACTGCCTCTGGCGTTTTACAAGCACGTCCTTAAGTCTTGACAAGAACTGATAATTTACTTTACTCCACAAACTCCATTATTAATTAAGGCTGAAACTATGGGTTTACCTAACATGACGCAAGAAAAAGCATTATGTGTACTGTATATATAGGGCGAAATAATCGGGTAAATTATAATTTAACCTCACTAACTTTATTTACAAGTTACGTGGTATAAAAACATTCCAAGTAAATGGCGGTCAAAATCTCCGGCAATTGAAGCACCCAACATTATCACAACAACAACAACAACAACATCAACAACAATAACAACAACAACAATAATAACAACAACAATAACAACAATAACAATATTAACAACAACAACAATAACAACCCTAACAATAACAACAAAACAATAACAACAATTACAACAATAATAAGAACATCAACACCAACAATAACAATAACAACAGCAACTTACAACATACAACACCAACAATAGCGAAAATAACAACATACACCAACAACAATAGCGAAAATAACAGCATACACCAACAACAATAGCGAAAATAACAACATACAACAACAACATGGATAATAACAACATACATAAGAACATAAGAACATAAGAAAACAAGGAGCCTGCAATAGGCCGGTTGGCCTGTGCATGGCAGCTCCTGTTGAGAGTTACTACCACTCTCTATCATCCATGAATCTATCTAGCCTCCTTTTGAAACTTTCCAGAGTTCCCGCACTTACTACAAAGCTGCTAAGCCTGTTCCACTCGTCCACCACCCTATTTGTGAACCAGTTTCTTCCTATCTCCCTCCTAAACCTAAACTTATCCAACTTGAATCCGTTGCTCCGAGTCCTATCCTGCTCGGATATTATAAGAACTTTATCTATATCCCCTTTATTGATTCCTTTCACCCACTTAAATACTTCTATCATATCTCCCCGCACTCTTCGTCTTTCTAGGGAATGCAAGTTAAGTTTCTTTAACTGATCCTGATATGGAAGGTTTCTAAATCCCGGAATCATTTTTGTCATTCTTCGCTGCACCGACCCTAGTGAATTTATATCCATTCTATAATAAGGGCACCAGAACTGAACTGCATAATCGAGGTGCGGCCTGACTAGCGCAAGTACTACATTTGCCTGTTTCCACAAGTCTGGCACAACTCCGGTGTCTAATGATTTTGTAAATAAGTTTACGAGGGGTCCGCTAATCTGTTGCTTACACTCTTTCAAGACTCGAGGGAAAATTTCATCTGGCTCTGGGGAATTTGTCTTCTTTAGTTTATTTATCTTCTTAAGAACATCCTCTTTTCTGATAGTGATATTCTTTAATTTCTCTTCTTCCTTTCCCTTAAATATCAGTTCCACCTCTGGAATTTCATCGCAAATTCCTTCTGTGAAAACTAATAAGAAGTAGCTGTTCAATGCTTTGCTTATTTCTACACTGCCATTTATCACTTCTCCCCTCCCTGACTTTAAAGGCCCAACTTTGTCCTTGACCTTTGTTCTATATACCTGGAAAAATCCCAGAGAACCGCTACGCTGCTGGAGGGACACCCACTCTAAAACGAAGAAATTTATCGTGGTGAAAATGTTGCTTTTTGTCGTGGAGATAACTCGACCTATTGGAAGAATGGGCAGTCATAGCCGGAAAGGGCTTTAACAATGCTGGGGAATTCTATCTTTTACTTGTGTGGTCATATGATGTCGAGGGTATGGGATTATTATTATTTAAATTTTGTTAGTAGTTTTGTTGATGGAGAAAGATGTTGTGTTGATGGAGGAAGAACTCGTGTTGATGGAGGAATAGTTTGTATTGATGGGCGAAGAACTCGTGTTGATGGGGGAAGAGTTCTTATTGATGGAGGAAGAGCTTACATTGATGGGGTAAGAGCTTATGTTGATGGAGGAGGAAATTAAATTTATGGAGGGGAAACTTGTGTTATGGAGGAAGAAATTGTGTTGATGGAGAAGGAGCCTATGTTATTGAAGAAGTAGCTTGTGTTATTGGAGAATGAGCTTTGTCCCCAACAGACCGGTGTAAAAGGGGGATATTATAATCTCTTTTGTTCACTTTTACACTCTCTCTACGATTCAGCATTGTGTAGTAGTTAAGAGAAAACCCGTGTTATAGAGGCAACCCGTGTAATGAATATGTGAATAACAAAACTTCTCATACAAGCTATATTTTATCTCTTAAGAATTCTTAAACTTAGGAAATATGTTCAATAAATTTTTAGTCCATATAACACGCGACTTTGAATATAGAATGAATTGACAGCAGTTCTATTCTCTGTTATATTTCACACAAAGCCTGTTCATCGAGCTGATGGCGCCGTGAACCTCATTGGGAAACTGCCCCTGCCTCTTATGTGGTGTCAGTAGCATTTTACCGAATCCAGCTGGTATGAAACGCGAGGTACATATATATACTTCATTTTTAGTCCATATAACACGCGCCATCAGCTCGATGAACAGGCTTTGTGTGAAATATAACAGAGTCTAAAACTGCTTTTAGAGTCCTTGTGGCCTAGCCGGTAAGTGTTCCTTAGTCCCACCCAGTAGGTCGAGGGTTCGATTCCTTGCTGGTGAGGTCGTTGATTTTATATATATATATATATATATATATATATATATATATATATATATATATATATATATATATATATATATATATATATATATATATATATATATATATATATATATATATATATATATATGGTCAGTTTTGATGTAACATCACTCTTTACAAAGGTCCCAGTTGATGAATTACTTGAGTTCCTCATAGATTCCCTGGATAATATTTCATTGCCCGTCTCGAAAGACGACTTCATCGAACTCATCAAACTATGTATTAAGGATTGTAAATTTGAATTTAATGGTGAATATTATGCTCAAAAATTTGGTATGGCAATGGGTAATCCACTCTCACCTGTATTAAGCAACCTATATCTGGAATTCCTTGAAAAGAAACTATTAAGTAATATCTTACCACCTTCAGCAGTCTGGTTTAGATATGTAGATGATGTATTATGTCTGTGGCCAAGTAATGAGGACCTAAAAGCTTTCCTGCCACAACTTAACAACTTAGTCCCCTCGATCAAATTCACTGTGGAATTAGAGCAAGACTGTAAATTGCCATTCCTAGACTGTCTGATACACAGAATAGGTAACACTTTTAAGTTCAGTATTTATAGAAAACCTACTAATGTGTGTTCATACAATCATTATTATTCTGCCCACCATAATAGAGTCAAACAGTCAGTATTTTCAACAATGTTTTTACGTGCTTTGAGAATTTGCAGCCCGGAATTCATTGATGAGGAATATAAATATATCTATAATATTGGCTCAAACCTTAAATACCCTAGATCTTTCATAGACAAATGCCTGAACATTACTAAGAAATCTTTTTATAGAACTGATCCCAAGCCCACCCATGACCATAAGAATCTCTTAGTATTACCATTTCACAAAAATGTCTCTCAAATTCCTTTATAACTAAAAACCTGGACCGTCAATGTGGCATTTAAAACTCATGCAGTGTTAAACAAATATTAATCAAGAACTCCCCCAACAACACAATTGGTTGCATTTATAAAGTTCCTTGCAAGGAATGTAATATGTTTTACTTAGGCCAGACAGGTAAAGATCTTGTAACTAGACTTAAACAACATAAATATAGTGTGAGGACAGGCCAGGAATCCAATGCTCTGTTTGTTCATTTGAGGGATAATAAACATTGCATTGACTGGTATAATGCCTCTTCAATATCACCTTGTAATTCAATTGACAGTAGGAACATTATAGACTCTTGTCTCATTAAACATACCGAAGCAGTCAACATGAATTTGAGTAATGGCATGTACAAACTGGACAATTTTGTAATTAAGAATATTTGTAACCAGATGAGAAGGCTGGGTCACCTTACCCTCTGACCTCACTACCGACCGTTGTGGTGCTTTTTAAAGATTAGTTGGGTCATTACCTAATACCTGACCATTGTGGACCTGATCTCACCCTCCTCTGTATATATACACCTTGTTTTGTACTTCTCCTTAGTCTGCACTCACCCCTGATGATGTGAATTACACGAAAGCGCTTGAGAACTTCGTGGTTTCTTCTTTTCTTGTGGTTATCAGCATATATATATATATATATATATATATATATATATATATATATATATATATATATATATATATATATATATATATATATATATATATATATATATAAATAAAGATAGAACGGATAAAAATGGAGAGAGAGAGAAGCGGACAAACACAAGACATAATACAGACAGATTCAAGGACACACAGAAAGACAGACAGATAGACAGACAAAGATAACAGACACATACATACAGACAGACAGACATGACTACACAGGGTGAAACTAGACAGTGAAACAGACAGGAGGTTGACACAAATAAACAGATTCATACATGCTGTTACGCCGTCTCTTAATTTACTTAAATATCCAGGTTCTAGGCGTAACCAAACAAAAAGTGAAGTAAATTAAAAGAGAATAAAAATAAATAAAGTAAACCTTTAAGAATTTAATTGATTAAATATTAACACAATAAAGAGCCTCGTAGGCTGTCACAACAAATTGATTCACCATCGAAACTTTTAAGACACAAATGATACTAAACATCGAAACATCAAAAGAATAAAAATAAAGCATTGGATTACGTTAACACTGCATAAACATATAAAAACTAACACTGAAATTAACTAACGTGAAACAACACTGAATTACATAAATGTAACTTCGCAAATACTGATGGACATAAATAGAGACATAAATAAGTATTCACATAGATATACCACATTGGTGGTATGACAAGAGGACTGAACTGCCTTTCGTCAGTTGGTGGACTACTATATACTGTATACGGCCTTTTCCCGCATGTGCGACCCGCCGGTGGGTCGTTTAACGATGCAGATGGTCGTTAGAGAACAAAGAATGCTTGTTACAATACTAAATGAAGAAATAAGATGGGCTTGAACAAATAATAACAGGTAAAACCTTAACAGCACAGGGTAAGGTGACTAGATTATATAATAGTAAATATAACACATCATTACAGGAATAATATGGAGCAACATGGAAGCATGTTATATATAAAAAAAATAGAAAAATACGATACTGTCGTAACAATATATATATATATATATATATATATATATATATATATATATATATATATATATATATATATATATATATATATATATATATATATATATATATATATATATATATGTATATATGTATATATATATATGTATATATATATATATGTATATATATATGTATATGTAATATTCAGAAATTTCAGAGTAATTTCAAATGCCCCGCCATTAGCGATACTGAGCGTTCAAGGTCGTCTGAGGGAAGAGAGCGCTCCCTGCACATAGCGAGAGTTTGTGGAACTAGGCCTATATGATATTAAATGTAATTTGCCGAATTAATAATGATGCGATTCATGAAGTTAAGGGACTATTATTGAATTTGAAATTATTATAGATCGTTTATCAGTCCCAAGGAGTTATTAGTTAGGCGGAAAATATGTCACGTAGGCCTAAGCTAACGCCTTGAGAGGACACGAGGCGGGCTCTCTCTCAGTCACGGGGAGCATTCAGACAAACAAGACGTCCCTGCGCGTCCGTCACAGAAATAGTCACGTGTCCTAGTCACCTGTGTTGCACTATTGCAGTATAACAAGTAAGTCTCATTCGATCTCAGACAGGGTTAGATAGGGCAGTGGTAAAGTAAACTAGAGCTAACAGTGAGTTCATTTCAGGGTTTCCGCCAGAACCCACTTGACCGGAGTTGACCGGAGTTTGACTGCGAGAGATTGACTGCCGTTTGAGACTGCCGTTGATGATTGAGGGTGGCGATTGTCGCCATTGGACCGATCAGTGTAGGCCTGTCACTGTTTAGCGGGGTATCAAAGGATCTCTTGAGGGAATCTAGCCGTCTGGGTGCCCAGCTGACGACGGACGATCGTTGGGGCATCAGCTCTCCTCTACCTCGGCTCACAACCCCACATGTCTCGAGCAGCTTAGTGAAACCCTCTTGCTAACGGGAAGCTAAAGCTTCTCTCAACTGCACAAGGTCTGATTGGCTCACTCCCTTCCACTTTATGGGTGTACTGGGGGTAAAGTGAGGCCAGCTGAGTGATACAGGGTCGCACACTGAGACCATGAGTCTAGGGGATACCTAGAGGAACATTTTATCTCCCTTATTACGGGTGTATGTTGAGTTGGGTGGAGCATGGTTCACGGGTATTGGTGGACCCAGTAACAAACCAATAATAGTGACAATATATTTAGGTGTAGTTAATACCATTTCTCAGTTACTGATATTATCTTGACGTGTGTAGTTTAATATTTCTTAACCAATTTTGATAGTATTGTTTTTTGAATGTTTGTGTCACTAAGTGGAACCAGAGTGATACTGTGATTTGATTATTTTAATGCATCTAATTTTTCTTCATAATTCCGATCTCAGGTATAACCTTTGTTCCCCAGAGTAGTGGTTAAGTTAGGTTAGGAAGTGTGCATCTGTTGGGGTGATATAATTTTGTTGAGTGCCCTTAAGGCCTATTCATTGTAGAGTATTTAATTTCTTATTTTTTAATACCATTTCCTCAGTGACTGATATTATTTTGTTGAAAGCCCTTAAGGCCTATTCATTGTAGAGTATTTAATTTCTTATTTTTTGATACCATTTCCTCAGTGACTGATATTATTTTGTTGAAAACCCTTAAGGCCTATTCATTGTAGAGTATTTAATTTCTTATTTTTTGATACCATTTCCTCAGTGACTGATATTATTTTGTTGAAAACCCTTAAGGCCTGCATCTGTTGGTGTAACATAATTATATTGAGTGCCCTTTAGGCCTATTCATGGTGGAATTAATAATTTCTTATTTTTATACCACTTCCGCAGTGGTGGATATTATTCTGTGAAAGCCCTTAAGGCCTGGTTCATGTGTGCAAGCAACATTTCTTAATACTTCAAATTTATTGTTGCCTGAGTTTCTAATAACTATTATTCCCCAGAGTAGTGTTTTAAGTTCAAGTTAAGAGGTGGGCATATTGGTGTACCATTATTTGATTGTGTTTGTAGTTGGAGGCAATATAAGTGTCTAAATTTTACAGTGTGTCTCATTCATCCCAGTCACAGACGCTATCCTTCCACGGGTCACGGACAATTAATTTTGTTTAGTAGATTTAAGTGTTCTTGTGCTGGTTCGGGATTTTTCTCAAAGGAGCGCTTCCACTGCCATTACCATCTATTAATCTTTAATAAACCCCAAGTCAAGTGAGAAATTAAAGTCCAGTAAATTCCGACCGGTTACATATATATATATATATATATATATATATATATATATATATATATATATATATATATATATATATATATATATATATATATATATATATATATATATATATATATATATATATATATATATATATATATATATATATATATATGTATATATCCGTAGTTCCCTGAAATAGGTCACTACTGCCTTAATTTTCTGAATACTCAAAGGGAATTTTGATGATTATACGGATCTGATCTGAAAGTTTTGGTTGGTGTGGGAAAGAGTTATATTAAGTTTAGTGCTATCTTTTTTTCTGGCAAAAGTGAATGATTGGTTAAATGACATGCATATTTTTGGGTCTCATTCTGTGTAAAATTTGAACACTTTCTCTTAAATCCCTTAAGTATCCACTTCGTCCACTATATGTGAACGAAGTTAGAAGTTATCGTATTCTCTCTCTCTCTCTCTCTCTCTCCTTTATTCTCCCTCTCTCAGTCTCCCCCAGTCCTACCTGCGGTAACAATAATCGAGGAAACACCAACGAGACAAGTAGCAGTGGTTGTACCTGGTATCTCTATGTTAATGTCTTGGTGGTATATGCCTCCTTCTCCTCCTCCTCCTCCTCCTCCTCCACCTCCACCTCCTCCTCCCCCGTCTCCTCCATTGCTTGTGCATCAGCTAACAATAATATTATCATTGACTGTTGTAGTGGCTCGTGTAGTTGTGGCATTATCTCCACTGTATCCAGCTTACTCGAGAGGGGGAGGTATTGTGCAGTGAGTTGACATGGTGAATTAGGATATAACCTCTAGGGACTGGCTGTACTTGTTTCAGTTATTGACATGTATGTGGTAATATCTCTATACAATTGTTTGTGTGTGTGTGTGTGCGTACACACACACACACACACACACTCCCAGTAAACACTACTCCTTGCACTGTCACTATGTTGAAATGAATTGTAGTTTGAGCTTTTCCCCATCTAGTTATTATGTCTTATTTGTGTCACTCATGTTACTTGTATATTATTTGTAATTCGTAACCCATTCCCCAAATATGTAACTGTATATTTTCAGCCTTCTGGCTGCCAAGCTCTTTCAATAAACCGTTAATTATTATTATTATTATTACTTACTTACTTACTTACTACTTTGCTGTCACTCGGAATCGAGCATGACGATCATCCAGCTATGGTAATATGATATGGGTTATTATTGATGTCACCGAGGTTAGTGAGTTTTGAGGTGACTAAAGAGCCCGATACGGGACCGGCAGCGTCGTCCACATTCGTTGCACATGTGGAGGGCTCCATCTACTGTGAGGGGGGCGGTGGCAGAGTCGTTCCGACGTTGGCGCTTATCTGCCTCGGTTTGCAGTCGGGATAACTCCACACACACATTTTAGGGAAGGCAAGATCGTTCCTGGGAAAAATATTTATACCTCCTTATTCCAAAACGTGAGGGAGCTGCAGCATCTGTTGCTATAAGGAGGCTAAATATTGACAGTCAGTAAAGTACCCTTATAGCACTGAAGAAGATGTACGAGTATATTGAAAAGCTGGTCCCATAGGCATGACTTCCAGGTAAGGACAGTGTGAATACAACAGAGTGTATTAAGCCTTTGGTCCAGCAGAAGGGAAGGTATCCGGCACTATAAAACACTCTGCTACCAGATTCCTATTTATAAAGTAATAGTATACATTGTTTAAGGTTCTTGAACTATTGTTACTCTATTATTTTTGGTATCTGAGTTATGAAAAACTGCTTGTGTTCACTACAGAAGGAAGACATCACTCTTTACTTCATTTTCTCAACTCTGGAACCCAAAGAACGTTTTTCAAAATAGTATTTTATCTCCAAGGCTTACAATCTCCTTATCCTGAACACGTCTTGTAAAACCAATCATATTTTACACCCTTCATAATCTCTATACCCTCAGCAAACTTTGTAAACGCATCATAATATCTTCTTTCCAATATTCATTCTCCATATCCATTTTCTGGGCAAACTTTGTATAACCAACCTCTCTCTCCTTCTCCGATATCTTGAGCAAACCTTTCAAAATTATCTTCTCTTGTGGTACTCACCATCTCCATTCCATAAACAAACCTTGGACAATTTTCCTTCCACTCCCTGACACAGAATAATATACCAACTGAAGCTTTTTTCCCCATGGCTATTAGGTTTAATGGGCCACCATTTGAGGTCTCCCATCAGGTATTTATTACACTCATCAGTTGGTAGACAAAGCAGTGATGAATCTTCTGTATAGTGTTCCTTTTCATCTATGTCAGTGTTTCTTGTATTGCTCCTTCTCAGATGCTTTGTTATATTTTCTTTTTGTAATTCGGCTTCTGTATTATGTTAGTTGGTCGTATCCCCTTTGTCATATGTAAGTATATACTCAAATGTGGTCCCTTTGTGGCGAGGATCAACGACCAAAATACGTCATATAAAAACATTAAGCGAGTACGTGCTGCTGTACTTGAGGATGTGGGAAAGTATACAGAAAAGGACTGTATGGGAAGAGGACAGCAAACGTCAAATGATGAACTCAGGCTCTTGGTTTTTTCTTACCGTCGCAATTTAGTTCAGACAGAAATTCTCCCACCATCCATTATCATTTCCTAAGCTAACCTTCGTTGTTTGATCTCATAAATTAACCTAATTTAAGAAAGATAATTAAGGGAAAGTTTAGATACGATAGGAGAGGATTATGTTTGAGAAAGGCAGTAAGTTTTATCGTATACAGTATATGCAAATTGTTATAGTAATTTTTCCCAATATATATATATATATATATATATATATATATATATATATATATATATATATATATATATATATATATATATATATATATATATATATATATATATATATATATATATATATATTTCATGTAGATCCACAATTAAAACGTGGATAAGATAAATCTTGATAAAATCACACGGGGAAAAGGGAAACAACGGAGCACCTTAGCTTTCGTCTTTATTCAAGACATCTTAAGAGGCAACTGGATTACATGGACAGAGAGAGGCTTAAATATGCAGGGTGACCTTCTTAAACATGAGGTCAGATCATAATGATGTCATCCACTAATCATTATTCCACGACAATTTAAATAATGAGTCACTTAATGCACAAAGGCAGAACATACCATACAAAAAACTCAGATCAAACAACAATGACCCTAAATGGGTAAATATTAATTTAAAGAACATTATTGGTCAAAGGAAGGCTATGGGTAAGAGGATAAATCGTGGCGAAATTTACCTCTGGGATTATTATAAGGTATTGGCCGGTAGGAAAGTAATAATGAGCTGAGGATAGCAAGGGAGGCGAAGACAAACCCCAAGGGCTTCTATCAAATGTATCAAGCTAAGACAAGAGAAAAGATTGGACCAATACATTCAGATACCGGCGAGGTAACTGATAACGACGGAAAAATGAGCAATAATCTGAATAAATATTTTTCAACAGTTTTCACCACCGAAAATTTAAACATGATACCCGAGGCACCGACTCTATTCAGAGATAGTGAAGAAAACAAATTAAGCGAGATAGTAGTGACTAGTAACGGTGTTAGTAAGCAAATAGACAAACTAAAGCCTAATAAGTCACCTGGTCCCGATGAGATATTTGCCAGAGTATTAAAGGAATGTAAGGAAGAGCTTAGTATGCCCTTCGCAAAGTTGTTTAACATGTCCTTAAAAACAGGTGTAGTACCAGAATCCTGGAGGATAGCGAATGTAATACCGATTTTCAAGAAGGGAGATAGATCACTATCCTCTAACTACCGTCCATTCAGTCTAACATCAATTGTAGGCAAATTACTAGAGGCAATCATTTCAAACTATTCGAAACCACCTGGAGAAGCACAAATTGATCAATGATTCCCAGCATGGCTTCACATGCGGGCGTTCATGTCTAACTAATCTATTCACATTCTTTTCCTCAGTTTTTGAATCAGTGGACGAGGGGCACAATTGTGATGTGGTATATCTCGACTTTGGCAAAGCCTTCGTCAAAGTCTCCCACGAAAGACTAAGAAGAAAGGTAGACGCACATGGCATTAAAGGTAATATTCTAAAACGGATTAGGGCGTGGTAACAGGACAGGAAACACCGAGTGAGCATTAACAGCATTCCCATTGGAGCAACGTCACTGGTGGAGTTCCCCAAGGCTCAGTACTTGGACCATTATTATTTATTATATACATAAATGACAGAGATATCGGCATAGACAGCAACATAAGTAAATTTGCTGATGACACTAAAATAGGACGTGTAATTAAATCTGACGAAGACTCCGCAAAACTACAGAAAGATCTAAACAAATTTTTTTTAATGGTCTGAAAAATGGCAGATGAAATTCAATGTGGACAAATGTAAAGTACTCAGTATAGGAGATGTAAACAGGGAAACCAGTTACCAAATGAACAACGATGCCATTAAGAAATACGACTGCGAGAGAGATTTAGGAGTAATGATAAGTTGGAATCTTAAGCCAAGTAAACAATGTGTTTTTGCTCGTAACAAGGCTAATAAAGTACTTAGGTTCATACAAAGGAGTGTTTAGTTACAAGACTAGCGAGGTCATCTTAAGATTATATCTTGCACTTGTGAGACCTCACCTGGATGACGCAGTTCAGTTCTGGTCACCGTATTACAGAATGGATATAGAATCCTTGGAAAGAATCCAGAGGAGAATGACAAGACTAATCCCAGGCATTAGGAACCTTGAGTACAGAGACAGGTTAAAGCATCTTAATTTGCACTCCCTCGAGGGACGTAGAGAGAGAGGCGACATGATAGAGGTGTATAAATGGAAATCAGGGCTAAACAAAGGGGACAAAACAAAGGTACTCAAACTATCCAACCAGGAACGAACTCGTAACAATGGTTTTAAATTAGACAAATTTAGATTTAGGCACGAAATAGGTAAACACTGGTTTGGAAACAGAGTAGTGGATGAATGGAGCAATTTACCAAATATCATCAATAACTCGAATACTCTGGTTTGCTTCAAACATATGTTGGATGCTTATATGAGCAATAGGGGTTGGGTGTAAATGGGACTGCCCAATATGGGCCAATAGGCCCGCTGCCGTTTCCTCCATTCTTATGTTCAAATGTTCTCTCTGTCCATGTAATCCAGTTGCCTCTAAAGATGTCTTGAATAAAAACGAAAGCTAAGGTGCTCCGTTGTTTCCCTTTTCACCGTGTGATTTTAGAGGTTCACGGCGCCATAAGCTCGTTGAACAGGCTTTGTGTGAAATATAACAAAGTCTAGGACTGTCACAGTCATAGGCTTGTGGGCCGTGGGTTCGAATCCTGGCGGGTTGAGGTGTTGATTGTATGTAGAAGTCCGCGTGCTTTATTGGGCTAATGAAATACATATATATATATATATATATATATATATATATATATATATATATATATATATATATATATATATATATATATATATATATATATACTAACGGATTCGCCGCCCTCCGGGCGGCTCTTTCGCTAGGCCACGGTAGGACGCCACCCTCCGGGAGGCTCCACATTGTCTCACTGTAGTGCATTAAGGTAGACCACATTTTTGGTTTTGCCATTAGCAGCAAGTATGTACAGATTTTTGCCAGTTCCCACTCTGGAGCATCCAACATAGAACTGTCCATGAGAGAAGCAAGGAAACACCAGGTTTAGGCCAACCATCTTTAGGGACTGTCCCTGGCTTTTGTAGATGGTCATGGCAAAGCTCACTTTAACCGGGAACTGAAGTCGCTTGAACTCAAATGGCAGGTCAGTGGTGATGAGAGGTATCCTTGGTATAAAACGTCCTCTCCTTTAGCTTTTCCTGTCAGTATTGTAGCTTCCAGTACATGTGGCATCATGTTCTTCACCACCAGTCTTGTGCCATTGCAGAGGATTGGTGGTTCAAGATTTCTTAAGAGCATTATAGGAGTTCCAATCTTGAGAGTGAGGTGGTGAGGAGGCATTCCAGCGGGCTCCAAAGAATTAAGGAATTCTGCAGGGTACTGGACTGCTTGGTCCTGGTCGATTACTGTATCAACAGATTTGAATGAGGTCTCACTGCCTGGAAGCTGTCTGAGTAGAGTCATGTTGATTTCAGCCACTGTTTCATTCTTTGGTGCCAGAATTGCGCGTTCACGCAGCCACTTGTGATCCTTGTAGTGGTGGATAATGTTTGGGTAGACCATGTTAGTGAGCTCAGTTGAGGACTTTACAACATTTCCACATCCTTGAGGAATGATTATTTGTCCTTCTGAATCAACAGGGAAAGTTCCATTCCCAATCTGTAGTAGAAGGTTTGCAAACCGTCCAGCATCCTGATCTCCTTGTAGATGTACTCTCATGTTTGTGAATAGGGTGAGTGTCTGAACACTTCTCCAAAGGTATGATGCCTTGAGGCACCCATTCAGTTCATCAGCTGGAGTGCTTCGAGGAATGACAGGTAGGGTCTGGCGAAAGTCTCCAGCAATGACCATTGTAATGCCACCCAATGGTCATTTTCTCGTATGTCTTGCAAGGTCCTGTCCATTGCTTTAAACGCTAACTTGTGAGACATAGTGCATTCATCCCAGACTATGAGGCTGCTTTTTTCTAAGAATTTTGCCTTTGCCGATCCTTTTTTGATGTTGCACACTGGATTCTCATTGTGAGCGAGGTTGAGAGGCAGTTTAAAAGTTGAGTTTGCAGTACGTTCTCCTTCTAGTATCGCTTGTATCGCTTGCAAGATCTGTTCATAAGCATTTGTTTGATCAGGCACCAGGTGAGGCTCATTTTCTTCCAGAAAATTCACCAGAACTTCAACTGAGTAGTCTGTCTCTCTGAGCAACTTCCTGTTTGCTACTACTGGTTCTTCTCGGTTTGGGTGAAGGCAATCCAAAATCAGTCAGGTTTATACCGCATAGCTCCATCACTTTATCTTCCAGCATCATCAGAGCCCTGTTGAACATATCATTCATGAACTCAATCTCTTGACCAGGATGTTCTCTTCTTGCTTGATGAAGCAGATCCTCTGAAAGACTTTCTTGGTGGTTTTTCCAGACCTGACTTGGGTTGGAAAGTCCAAATGTAGCAATCATGATGGCAAACAGGTTCCTCATTCTCATTGGCGATTGAGTAGCTGCTGCCTCTTCTAATGTGTCATTCCAGTGACCATCATCTTCCAGTAAGCCAAGGAGATTGCACGCTTCCTGGTAGGTTCTGCAGACTTGTCCATTTACTGTCTTGAGTACTGCATATGATGTTGGGCCACGGATGTGGTGCAAAAGTAGTCTCAAACAATAGCATTCAAAGTTGTTGTGGTGAACCGTGTAGACATGTCCCAAAGCATTGTCTAACTTTGTCCCTGGATATCCTTCAACATCGGATCCTTGAGCTCTTCTCTGGAACTTTTTCATTGAAGCCTGCCATATGTAGAACTTGGGTACGTCAACATACAGGAGTATTTGAGCAAACTCATCTTCCTGTGAAAGCTTGAAAATGCAGTGAGGGTCGTATCAGCAGGATTTGCCATTTGATTTTGGAGTGACTCTTCTGTGAAGTACACTCTTTGTCCATTTTCCAGGTGTATGGGAAAATTAAAAAGTCTCCATTGTGCTTCATTGCTGCATATATAACGGCCTTGCTGAAACTGTGTTACCTCATTATGATTTCCATCCTTTTCCAATGCAAAGCTCGCTTGGTCAGAGCCTTTGTTGACGTATTTGCAGACATACTTGATGGACTTGACTGAATTGCAGAACTCCACATTGATGTGCGCATATAATGCTTTACTCAAAAGAGGATTGTAGGGGACCACCCATTTGTTGTCTACTGTTATTTCACTGTCTGTTCCAGGTCGCAACACTGCTGTAAAACCTCTATCGCCTGGCGCTCTTCTCATGTACTGAGGATAGCCATCTTCTTCACTCTGAGTATCCTTTATCAGGTCTTTTGGGAAGTTTTTGGTGCAACGACCATCTTTCTTGCATGGAGAGTGTCTGTTGAATGGGCCACATGGCCCATGTATAATTTTCTTCTTGATAATCTCATAGAGAACTGGATCTTCTTCTTCTAAATCAGGGAACTCTGCTCGTATGCAGTTGTCAATCATGTCCGGTGGAAGTTTCTCTTTCAGCCAGATCAAGACATGGGCATGTGGTAGACCTCGTTTCTGCCACTCAATGGAGTACATGTAGCACCGTGTAGGGCTAAAGATTGATGCTTTTGTAAGCAAGTCCATGAGTTTGATCACTTTCTGACGAAATACTCTCGCTATAATGTCATGCCGATCTTGTCCTTTCTGGCCTTCCATTAGAGCTTCTGTTATGTCAGTCCATACAGGGTTGCATGTAAAAGTAATGAAGAGATCTGGTCGTCCATAGTTTCTGACGTAGGTCATGGCATCCTGAGTCTTTTCATGCATGTATCGCGGACCTTCAGTGAAGGAAGAGGGAGAATCACCAGCTATCCAACATTGCCCACATGTCCATCCCTTGCTATTGCATCTCTCAGATGAATGTAGTCATCAACCCTGAGCTTCTTTTGGTTGAGTCGTATGAAGGTGAACAAACAAACAGATAAACGGACTTCTTTGTTATGTATATATAGATCATCACAACATATAACACCATCCATCATCACTACATATAACACCATCCATCATCACTACATATAACACCATCCATCTTCACTACATATTACACCACCCATCATCACTACATACAACAACATCCATCATCACTACATATAACATCATCCATCATCACTACATATAACACCATCCATCATCACTACATATTACACCACCCATCATCACTACATACAACAACATCCATCATCACTACATATAACATCATCCATCACCACTACATACAACACCACCCATCATCACTACATATAACACCATCCATCATCACTACATATAGCACCATCCATCATCACTACATATAACACCATCCATCATCACTACATATTACACCACCCATCATCACTACATACAACAACATCCATCATCACTACATACAACAACATCCATCATCACTACATATAACATCATCCATCATCACTACATATAACACCATCCATCATCACTACATATTACACCACCCATCATCACTACGTACAACAACATCCGTCATCACTACATACAACAACATCCATCATCACTACATATAACACCATCCATCATCACTACAGATCGGTAACGTAGTTTCCGAGATTTTCGTGCGGACACACAAACACACACAGACATACTTCTTTGTTATATATATATATATATATATATATATATATATATATATATATATATATATATATATATATATATATATATATATATATATATATATATCGTGGTCTCAGGCAGGAGCTGTTGAAGAATAACAGACATAAGAGCATAAGATTGGAGGGAATTGCAGTGGGCATATTGGCCCATACTGGGCAGTCCCATTTACACCCAAGCCCCAATGCTCATATATCCATCCAACGTATGTTTGAAGCTATCCAGCGCATTCGATTTAATGATGATGTTTGATATATTGTTACACTCATCCACTACTCTATTTCCAAACCAATGTTTACCTATTTCTCTCCTAAATCTAAATTAGTCTAATCTAAAACCATTGTTACGAGATCGCTCCTGGTCAGATAGTATGAGTACCTTTGTTTTGTCCCCTTTGTTTTGACCTGACTTCCATTTATACACCTGTATTATATCGCCCATCACTCTACGTCTCTCGAGGGAGTGCAAATTAAGATGCTTTAACCTGTCTCTGGGGCGCTGGTGATAGAGCGGTACCGCTCTTGCCTCGCAAGCAAGATGTCACGGGTTCGATTCCCGGGCCGGCGGAAGTTGTTTGGTCTCTCTTCCTAGTCCCCTTGGTCCCTGTTCACCTAGCAGCAAAGTAGGTACCTGCTGTAAATCGAAAGTTGCGAACTCGTATTCAGGGACAAGTTGTTGGAGCTTCCAATAACTTGCTTAGACATAAACCATTGACTCTTCAGGCTTCTATGCCCTTAACTCCTGAGACATAAGGCAAGCATGAACGTAGCATGCTACCCTGTTGGAAGCTGTAAACGCTTCTGCACTTCACCTTACACAAGGATGTAGGGGGAAGGGGCTGCTCAATAAAAAACAATAAAAATTGTCTCTGTACTCGAAGTTCCTAATACCCGGGATTAGTCTTGTCATTCTCCTCTGAATTCTTTCTAGGAATTCTATATCCATTCTGTAATACGTTGACCAGAATTGATCTGCGTAATCCAAGTGAGGTCTCACAAGCGCAACATATAATTTCAGAATGACCTCTCTAGTCTTGTAACTAACACTACTTTGTATGAACCCAATTATTAGCCTTGTTTCGAGCAAATACACATTGTTTACTTGGCTTAAGATTCCTACTTATCTTTCCTCCTAAATCTTTCTCACATTCGGATTTGTCTATAACATCGTTTTTCATCTGATATCTGGTTTCTCTGTTTACATCTCCTAGACTAAGTACTTTACATTTGTCTACATTGAATTTCATCTGCCATTTTTCAGACCATTCGAAAATTTTTTATAGATCTTCCTGTAGTTTTGCGGAGTCCTCGTCAGATTTAATTACACGCCCTATTTTAGTGTCATTAGCAAATTTACTTATGTTGCTGTCAACGCCGATATCTATGTCGTTTATGTTTATAATAAATAATATTGTCCAAGTACTGAGCCTTGGGGTACTCCACCAGTGACGTTACTCCAATCGGATACAATGCCGTTAATGCCCACTCGCTGTTTTCTGTCCTGTAACCACGCATT
Organism: Homarus americanus; assembly: GCF_018991925.1. NCBI lineage: Eukaryota > Metazoa > Arthropoda > Malacostraca > Decapoda > Nephropidae > Homarus > Homarus americanus. Next base: position 3,653,031 of record NW_024732867.1, on the reverse strand, counting down.
AATCCATTTTAGACTATCTCCTCCAATGCCATGAGCCTTCACTTTTCTTATTAGTCTTTCGTGGGGAACTTTGTCGAAGGCTTTACTAAAGTCAAGATATACCTCGTCCACTGATTCGAAAACAACTGAAAAGAATGTAATAGATTAGTTCGACATGAACGCCCGCTTGTGAAGCCATGTTAGGAATCATTGATCAACTTGTGCTTCTGCAGGTGATTTCGAATAGAGTTTGAAATTATTGCTTCCAGTAATTTGCCTACAATTGATTTTAAGCTGATTGGACGGTAGTTAGAGGATAGTGATCTATCTCCATTCCTGAAAATCGGTATTACATTCGCTATCCTCCAGGATTCTGGTACTAGACCCGTTTTTAAGGACATTTTAAAAATTTTTGCTAAGGGCATACTAATCTCTTTCTTACATTCCTTTAATACACTTATCCGGAGGCTGAGAAATAGTCAAGGTTCTGTAACAAACGGAATGACATATTGCTTCAAATTTTCCCAAGTGAAGAAATTCACAAATGAAGTGCACAAGGAAACATCTTACACAGGATCACAGTCGACCACTACAGAGGCACCAATGACACTTCGTCTTCTCTCAGAGGCTATTAACAGAGATTGTCTCATACATTTTGCATGTCACTGTATGAAACTTTGTCCAACGAGGAAGTTTTGGCGAACAAGGCAGAAAAAACTGTTTGTCCTAGACAGACTACCCGCCATGAGTTTTCTTTACAACACATATACGTCAGAACTTTTTAAAGTTATGACAACACCGAGAGTGGCCATCACAGCTATTCTGTTTTATAGGTCTCACCGGGGAGTGACCAAACACACCAAGATGATTAAGATAATTAGAATCCATTCTAAAAGTAAAATATAATAATAATTATAATAATAATACTAATAATGATAATGGAAGGGTATGAAATCCAAAGCAACTTTTTCGTGTTGTCTTGTATGTGATGATTAACAAAAGGCATCATCTCTTTATGCCTTAACTAGAAATATTAATATCTTAGGGACCAACAAATAAAATTATTTACATGAAGCAGCGATTGTGACTGAGTGAGTGAATGACAGTCATATATCAGTGTTTTAGACGAGTATACAAGTAGAGCTGCCGACGACTTTCCTCATACCTGACTATTGCCTCAAGTAGAAGGGTGTCGTGTTATCTAATCGAATAACTTAATCTCTCCCTCCAGGCAGTGATACAATCAGTCGATCGAGCAGTGAAACGGTCAATCCGTGAATGAATGATACAGTCAGCCAGTTAGCCAGGTAGTGATGTAGCTAAAATCATGAATGCTGCAATACTCCAACAATATCTCATAAAGTGTTGTCGATATCGCCACTAGAGCTGCCGATCGCTGAGTGCACAGTCGTCTTGTTCAGAGAAGGATCATGTAGCTGAAAGGCTGTCGCATAATAAGCTCTGACCTGCCTAAGCGAAGTTTAGTACCTGAAAATCGCTCAGTTCGTGAAGGTTCTCTTCCTCTGCCGGTTCATGGGTGTCAAACAGAGTCTACCTATAAAGAGAGGATACCGAGCTTCCCTCGCGCGTCAAGTTGAAGAGAGCGTATGAACTTTCCCTCAGCAGGTAAAATTATATACAACATTGGATCTTTGTTCCTTGGAAGCGGGTTACATGCCTCAGAGGTATAAACAAAGCGATAAATGTTTTTGAAAATGTTGTTTATATGAGGGGATTTGAATTTACCACTGCTTTATGTAGGATGTTTACTTATTTTTCTATATAAAATAGTAGGATATAATTAATCTTTTTGGTGCCGTCGTGATGCGAGATGATGGAGTGAATTTTATGTTCATAAAATTGTTCAGTGAGCTTTAAAAGAGTGAAATAAGAGAGGCATTATGTACAGAATAACATTGGAAACACTTAACATCTCTCTCGAATGTATCATTATGGGAGCTAATGTTCTGCACACAGCTTATTAAATATTTTATGCCTTTTAGTTTACACAGGCATAAAATTCAGATTGTTTAGTGGGTTGGTGATTTGCTAAATGCCTGAAAGAAGTAGTTTTCTCAGACAGAGCAGTTGTTGCGATTAGTTTCAACTGAAATGTTTAGTTAAAATAAGGTTTAATAATATACTTTTCCTGGATTTCATGTTTTCCTCAGCGCCGTTAGGTGTCGCTAGTTTTGCTCAGGTAGTAATAGTTGTACCGTACAGCCTTTGTGGCTTCTAGTTTTAACTAGTTAAAACTTATTTCGGATTTTAATTATACTAGTGCTACTCAACTAGATGGTAATAGGGAAGTTTTGAAACACCGCCTGTGAATAAGAGGCTTAACATACAAACCTAGGTAGATTACCTGTACCTGACTGATAGTCTCTAATCCTGGTACATTGATGACAAACAGCTCCTCTAGGTATTATATCGGTAGCCAGGAATATGTGGTATTTTGTTACAAAATATAATGATGATACACAAATGTAACCATGATATGTTTAGTCTTTCAATTTCAAGCCGACACTTTTTTTATAAATCTTCTCGAGTCGGAACACACAGGACTTGCTGCCCATCCCTGGCTATGAATCCCATTTCCCTAAGTGAGATGATGACAATGGTAAGGAAGTCAAAGAGTTCCCTCTTAATTTTATCCCCACGCAAAAGTTCTGTCGATGTCCAGGTATAGGTGCAGAACCAATGACACGCCTGTGGTCCACTTTCCCACTTTTAGCCCGAGCAGTACAGTACTTTTCAAGCTGAGGGACGCAGCTACCCCACATCAGGTGAATGCGTTTTATTCAAAGAAGTTGTTTCGATATAGGATAGGAACACAAGTTAAACATACTCTACAAATATATTTTTTTAATTTCTTGGGTTTGATGTTTGGATGGCAACAGCACCGTCCCTGATTGTACAAGTGACACGTCAGGTGACTGAGAAACCGTTTCAGATAGGCCTAGGTAAAGTGCTCCTCTTCTGACAATGTCGGTGGCTTGGTTGATACGATGAAAGAAATCATCTAGCCTCCCATCTCGTGACTGGTAAACAATGAACACATGAGAAGTCTTCCGTGTCTCCTTTCAGTGAGGCCAGTTGACAGAGGTGTGCAAACTGCTGAAATTTTATGCGCATGTTAAATCACAAGTACTTTGACAAATAGTTACTGTAAAATTTTGTTTTCTCACTTTGTTTTTGTTGTTGTTTTCTTTTAATAAGTATTGGTTATGTACAGTGAAGTCACAATAATCACTTCAAATAAAGTCACTTCAGCCACTCCTGGCAACTTCCTATGAATAACTAACTGCGGGACCTACCGAGACACTCTCAGCCGTTCTCCCCCACTTCGTAAACCTCAGCGCACCACCTTGCCTCTGTCAGAGTGCATGCTGGATAAAAAAAATTGCATATTACCATTTAAAAATTCCTAACTACTGAAGCCTTTTCAATACTTATTCTTGGACAAAATTATTCAATTACCTCAATAAAATATATTAACATAACCCCACATGTTTGAACTAATACATACGCACACAATAAACTAGGATGTGAATTTACTATATGTAAAAGGTGAACGGAAAAAAGTCACAGGAAAAAGTCACATGACTTATACACATTGACAACACGTAGGTTACGTTAAGTTAGGTTAGGTTTTTCCGTGCCTTTTTTTCTGTGACTTTTTTCCTGGATTCAGGTAAACACCTCATTATACAACTCAAACATACCTGTTACCTTGATCATTTTGTGAACACGCATAAAATATAATAATTATCAAACCATATATATATAAAAAGCCATAAGTTACTACAAATATATTCTTTATTACTTTTTCAAGTTGTCAATACAGGTGAGGTAACAAAGCTACAATACAATATACACATAGGAGATCAGAAGAGGATAACATTCACTCTGACAATTACGTAAGGTTAGAGTACTATACTACTCGTGAAATGTATTAAAGAAAGAATAAAAAAATATAGTTTATAATATACTCAAGTAGTTAAAGTAAAATGTAGCCTTTCAAACATAATATTGATAGTTAGTTCGTTAAGGAATGAAAGAAAGCCTACAGTAAATGACATTTTTTTTTCATTGGGAGCAAAACTTTGTATAAATAGTAAGACGTGGCCAAGGATAATCAACACTCATAAATAGTACCGATCACAGTTCTGTCCTACATTTTGAACCTATAAATCATTACTTCAGGTTTTACCTAGTCTTTTAACTTAGTGTTCAATGCTTGCCGATAGCGCTCGTTTGCCTTCAGTTAGGTGTAATAGCATCTCCACTGTATCTTGGGTCCTCTGCACCGCTCACTGTTCTCCTGTCAACAATTGAGGTAAAAATATTCACAAAATTAAAAAGATATCTGTTGAGCTTCTTGAGTCACAGCACAATGTGAAACTCAGCACTATCATTTTTTCGCTGACCCCTGACGCAACCATATCGTGTTAGTGCTTGTGTGGAATCCATTGAGCACATTAAATTAATTGAGAAAATGTTTTTACTTTATACAATTTTGTAAAAATTTACTCACTTTAAAGTATAATATATTTTCTTGAAAATTACTTAAGTTAGAGTAAGAGTATTTAAAATTATATATTTCTCGAAAGTTAATCCCGAAACATGTTACAGACGTACTGGCACATGTCTGCCAATTGTTGCTTGCCTTTATCCCCACAGACTTGGATAATGATAATGGACTTCACAAACAAGGTTAGGATGCTAAGCTTAACGACATCATCTTGTGGCCAACTTCCTTCAATGTGGTGCTCTTTGATGAAGGCCTTTGATGAACTAATGACTTGTCAATATAATATACAATATAGGCAATATATAATATAGTATAATTAAATATAGAACAGCCAAGACAAATAAATTATCAAACATACATCTGTCATAAACTAGAAGCTTGTCTTGGAAATCATGATAAATGTACAATACATTACTCCATTCCAGAACCGATTCTGTTGCTTCTGTATCCTCGCATTATCTTCATTATACATTTCATATCCCAAACAATACAGGTTTAAGCATCTTTGTTAACATGGATCACAGGCTCCAAGCGGCCAATAGGTATGTTGACCACTTTGGAATCCTAAAAAAATCTAAATCTCCATTCCAAGGACAAAGAGGTCACGTATTTGCATTCTCATCGGAGAAACTACGTTAAGCCATTCCAAACAATACATTAAATTAGCCTACTGCACCTAACCTAGACGATCTTAAAGTTGGTTTCATTATGTCAAGTTTGATTTGGTTAGATTTATTTAGGCTATTTAATCGAAGTTTGTTTGACTGGTGACAATCAGTTTAGTGCCCTAGTTTCGGAGCGAGCGTCAGCAAACTAGACCGCTAGCCATCTGATGTGATTTATTTAACTAGTGATTTTCGTGAGTTCTGTTTTGATCTTTCCTTATCCCCTCTAACATTTTTATAGTCTTTCCATTAAAAAAAATCATAATGAGGGCCCACAACGTTTCTAATAATAATGTGGACACAGTCTTATTTGTAATGCTGAAGATTGTTGAATGAAGGGGAAGAATGAGAAAATCTTGGGAGGGATTGAAAATTCGGACAATGAGAAGAGAGGTTAATTATTAAGATATGAAAACCTATAGTCAAGTTACATGCGATTTCTTACAATAAATGGAACTTTGGCAATTAACATGTTCATCAGAGTGAAAATTATAATTAGTTCATAAATTACACTTCTAACAATCCCCTGAGTATAATAAACAAGAGGGAACTTCACCTACTCGCGGTTAAACACTATAAGACCTCCAACGTTGCTTTGCTTTTTACAATATATCCGTCGACATCCTTGTTCCAATGATTGTTTTAAAGCATAAAGTGTGAAGATGGTAGAGGAGGAAGTAGAAGGTAAATGTGAACTTACGAAAACGCCACGCGCTCATCAAAAAAGCTCACTCACTAAGGCTGTCGGGATGCACTATTCATGAAGGCTAAGTCCACAAGTCACCACCTCTGTGCGTAAGCTTGAGAGTGTGTAAGTCGACCAAAGAAGAATTGCGGAAAATAAAGATTGAATTATAAAGACAATAATGTATTGTATGAAGTAACGTGAAACACCGAGCATGGCTTATGGAAGCCTATGCGTATTATAGCCAAGTAGTAACCTACACAAAGCGTGTTTAAAGCTTACAGTGTTTAGAAGTTTATATTTACAGCACTCTAAAAATTTTTAACTAAATACATAATGGTAGGAATAGAAAATATGTCTTTTAGCCTCGCACCCTCAATAATGGCTTCTTTTCTTCGGGGTTTTCACTTAACGTGTCTTTTAATGAAAAGAATGCAGGCCGGTGGCGTAGCAAGGAAAAAATCGAATGCAAATTTTCTTTAGAAGCGGGAAAATAGAACGTGGCCTTCTCGCTTCCTGCGCTTATGTGAATAAAGCACACAACCCGTACACACATACACACATATACATACACACACACAACTACACACATTGGACACACACACACAAAGCGAAACAAGCTTGTGTAGAGAGAGATCTTCAAGATGCACTAAGCCAGACCTCACCACATATAGCATGACTTAAAAAAATAGTTGTTTGTAAAACCTTTAAATGTAGATCAAATTATTTATGAAAGATGTCTTGGTTTTGCTCTTAAATTGACAAAACATTTATTGAGCTGCTATTATGTTCAGTACACTTAAACGTCAAGGTGTGAGAGGGGTTGGCTTGTTAGGGGGCGAGGGAGAAAAATTTAAACCACTGTTCTATAGTAATCGACAACTTTGGAACTTTCAATACAATGACTTAGAGATTTGTCCTTGACTTCCCAAAAAGTTCAGTATAAATTTTCTAAACATATATTCTCCCGCTAAATTTTCGTTACAATTATATTTCATCATTATAGTTACTAATATGACCACCAATCATCCTCATGTCCCTCGAATACTTTATCATGCCTCGGGACACGCTTACGCCACACTGTTTAATGCTAGATATAACACAAAACCACCAATTTAGTACACGTATATAATATGACATCTTTTGGTATATACTAGATACACAATGACAAAGGAAACTTTACCATGGAACATTTTTTTTTCTCATATTAAATGACTTAGACTGTAATTTAGTGCAGATATGGTTGAGATAAGCTTCATTCCATTAATATGTCGATGATACAAAAATACAGACACACTTGACAAACCCCTTTTAGGTCCAAGGTAATAATACCTCCGAGATATTCATTTGGTTTAGCTCTTTCGTTTCGAAGGTCATAATAACACACACCAGAGTAAGTTACAGTTATCTAAAAAAAATACACCCGAGCACATGATTTCTGATCCTGCAAGCACACAGTTGCTTCTTAGATTTCCATCCACCTTCCAGCTACTGACTTCCTTCACCCTATCCTTCCATCTCCCTTTTAAGTTTTTCCCATGTGTATAACTCGCTCCAAAAAAGTATATTTAAAGTGGGGACCGATGAATTTTAAAATGAACATTGTGATTCCTGTTGTCTCGGTAAGGTTTTCAAAATCCCTCGTTCGTTGTGTAATTTTGTCTCTCAAAAAGTCATAAAGATACTTTTTTGACCGATTGTTTCAACTTATTATTGAATTATATACAATTTATATCAAATATTCACTTCCCATTCTGTAAGTTAGTACATATTCGAACACTAATGAGGTCTCTTTCCTATACTGTTTCGGTTTCTCCTACTTACATCCATGTTTCATCCACCTCACTCCATATATTATTCTTAGGCTCATCATACTAATGTTTCATTCACTGGTTGGTGAGAACTGGTATGACAGATGAAAGCTTATCAAAAGATCATAAGGTGAAAGTTATGTTAAAGGGGATGGTAAGCGTCATTGTGTGGCTTTCTTAATAATAATAATAATAATAATAATAATAATAATAATAATGATGATGAATGATTTCGAAATGGTAAATTAATGGGCATCGTGGACATGTACTGAAAATAATTACTAATCAAAATTCACATAACTTTCAACACTTGTCTCGATATTGTCGTGTTCGTGGCTGTAAAAATGTCGATGTGTGTGTGTGTGTGCACTCAGGGTGGTGTAATGTGTGTCTCGTGTGGCAGCATTATGTTAGTGTTAAGGCGCAGGCATTGCTTGCTCCCTCTCACTTTCAGCTACCACCACTGGCTAGCCCTCGTGGCGAACAGGGAAGCAACTTGCATAAGTCTTCCCCTGCCAGTACACAGCCTCTTCACCATCAAGTCTTCAAGACTTCTGCTGTGCCTCCTCATGGCAACACACTGTAACTGGGTGCTGGGTGCCTCGTGGACCCAGCCTAGACCAGCAGGGGATCTCGGAGTAGCAGTGGGCCCCAGAGGGACTGCGCATAGGCCCACTGACATGTGGACACGTCCTGGCGCCTACCAACCATTGCCCCGCTGCCTTGCGGATTAACCTTAGTAGGCTACGAGAATACACCCCCGTACGAGAAAATTTGCTTTCTCGCGGTGGGGCCCCGAAAGAGGCAGACATGCTTACAGTGCTCCAACAAAACCCCAACGACGGTATAGGCAGAATAGGTGACCTCCATGGGAACCCAACGACTACACCGGCAGATGAGGAACAGGCTACTAAGGCGAACCCCAACAAACTGGGCATTCGGTAGTCCATTGCAACTCTCCCTTTCTCCAGTCGTTGCACCACTGGATCAGGAAAAGGGAGAGCCAAGATGTGTGGTTGCAGCCTGCGCTCTGCTCCACAACATAAATCAACTCACATGCAGCCATCATCCAGCTAATCATACCCCTCATCATGATCAAAACCCCTAAACCTCCAAAAGTCCGATGGCAATAGACGAGTGGCAACGGGGACAGGCAGAGATGTCTGCCGGGGGTCTCTAGTCACAGTTCTGCACATGGGCAGCACAGATAAGATGGTCGTTTATGCACTGGGATCTAGGTAGCAGTGCAATCCGGTCCTGTCTGTGCGACTGAGCAGCCATTTTGAAGAGCCACTCTGCTCACCCCACATAGGGAGCGGGCTAGAAATGGTGCCCTAAGCATAACCTGCCTACAAAAACAACCTGACTGGGCAACCGCACCCAGTAAGGTCATCCTTTTGCAGTCGAAAACACAATCAAAATCACAGATCCAACAAAAACAAATTATACAACCTCTTAAGGTCGCTGCATGGAATGTCAGGACCCTTCTGGATACAGGAACAAATGGGCATCCTGAAAGAAGAACTGCCATTGGGCAAAAGAGCTGGCTAGGTATAACATCGACATAGCAGCCATTAGTGAGTCCCGGCACCCAGACGAGGGTCAACTCACAGAACGGGGGTCTGGCTATACCTTCTTCTGGAAGGGTAAGCCTGCTGCGGAGAGAAACCGCATTTATGGAGTTGGCTTTGCCATCTGCCAATGCATCCTACACAGGCTAACTGAAATGCCTATCGGGATGAATGAGGGATTCATGACGTTCCGAGTTCCACTGAATCACTCACGTCATGCCTTTTTCATCAGTGCATACGCCCCAACACTGGTTGCAGAGGATGACATCAAGGAGGCCTTTTACACCGACCTTGACAGAGTGCTAACCTCTATCCCCAGAGAAAATAAGGTGGGGCTCCTTAGTGATTTCAGTACCAGAGTTGGTAGAGATACTCACTTTTGGCAGGGATCCATCGGGAGAAATGGACATGGCAAGTGTAATCCCAAAGGCTTTCTCCTCCTCAGCAAGTGTGCTGCACACAACCTCACTATCACCAATACCTTGTATAAACAGGCCGACAAGTTCAAGGGTTTGTGGCAACACCCATTATCTAAACACTGGCATCTCATTGACTACATCATTGTCAGAGAAAGAGATCATCGATATGTCCTCATGTGTGGCTCAAACCACTGCGACACTGATCATCGGCTCGTTAGAGCCAAGGTCTCACTTCATGTCACCCCAAAACAGCGAAGGAAGCAAGCCTCCAGAAGAGGTTTAAACATTAAGCGTCTGGAGGATACGGTAGTAGCACATGCTTCCAGAAAGCAGCTCGAACGTGGCCTGATAAACAACCCAACAATGAACAACCCAATTGCCAGTGCCGAATGGGATATTCTCATCACTATCATGACAAAAACCTGCAATGAGACCCTCCACCAGATCGAAAGAATACACCAGGACTGGTTTTATGAAAATGACCCGGCAATCAAAGTTCTCATCAATGATAAACGTGCTGCTTTAACTGACTGGCAGAACAACCCTCAGTCTCAGACCAAAGCTGATACCTTCCGCTAGAAGAAAGCTGTGGCCCAGTGGGAACTTCACAATCTAAAGAATGACTGGTTTTAAAACAAAGCACGTGAAACATAATAATTTGCAGATCAGCACAAAATACAAACATTTTATTGGCCAATCACTCATGTTGCAGCCCCCCCCCCCCTCTGCTCATCTGATGGTAACTCCATAAATAAAGGGTGTAACAGCACAATTTGTATTATATAAATATTTACCCAAATGTATAATACCAAAATATTCTCCGCGTCATTCACCAATGTGTATGAATGAATTGGTGAATTGACATTTCCACTGAGAAGCGAGCGAGGTCAAGCTGGGTCAGCGCTACTCAGCAACTGACGCATTTCCTTTCGAAGGCCTGCTTGTACATCCTCTCTCTCTGGTGTGAGGGAGAGACTCATATCACTTGTTACCCAGTGAACACCTCACTTAAGTGTTCTCCTGAAGTGCACTAAGACACTTCCCTTAGTATAGAAGGTACAATATATTCTCAACTGAACTCTGTACCTGTGAAACTATATTTTTCTACAATAAAGCAAAACCAACAAAGTGTTTACTTCAGCCCTGCCACTTATCAATTCAAGAACTAATATATATATATATATATATATATATATATATATATATATATATATATATATATATATATATATATTGTGTGACCAACACAAGACAATGAAGGCTTCCTTCAGCGATGGAAAGAGCACTACCACTCACTGCTCAACCAAAACACAGATGTGGATGTCTTGACTACCCAGTAGGTCCCTCAGCATCCAGAGCTGACCCAACTCAGCTATCCTCCATCCCTGGATGAGGTAGCTACTGCCATCAAACAGATGACAAATAACAAAAGCTTCAGGGCCTGATGGAATCCCAACCGAGGAGTATAAAGCAGGAAGACCTCTGTTTACCAGCCATCTCATCTCTCTCCTGAAGAATATATGGAAAAGGAGGAAATTCCCCAAGCTCTTAAAGACGCCTCCATCGTCAATATTTATAAGAACAAGGGAGACCAGGCAGACTGTGGCAACTACTGTTGGATCTCACTGCTGTCTGTAGCTGGCAAGATTATTGCCCGAGTCCTCCTTACAGACTTCTTCCTGAGGCGGAAGACTTCCTCCCAGAATCTCAATGTGGCTTTAGACCATCACGTGGCACCACTGACATGATCTTTGCTGCCCGCGAGATACAGGAAAAGTGCAGAGAACAGCGTCGTGACCTGTACATAGCTTTCATCGACCTAACCAAAGCCTTTGACTCGGTCAACAGGGAAGCTCTCTGGTGGACCCTCAGCCATTTTGGCTGCCCCAAAAAATTAATCGCCATTGTGAGGCATCTCCACGATGGCATGAACGGCAGTGTCCTGCACAATGACACCCAGTCTGAGTTCTTCCCCATCCAAGCGGGGGATAAACAAGGGTGTGTACTGGCACCAACTCCCTTTTCCATTTTCTTGGCTTCCTTCCTTACTCGTGCCAGTGCCAATTTAGCCAGCGGGGTAGACATCGAGTACCGGATGAATGGTGTTTTCAACATAAGACGACTCCAGGGAAGAACAAAAGTGTCGGCATCTTCCATTACTGAACTTCAGTATGCAGATGACCACCTCCTTGTTACTTACACTAAACGCAACCTACAGGAGATACTGAACACCTACGCAGATGCGTATGCACACTTCGGCCTTGAGGTGAATGTACACTAGCAACAAAAAGTATCGGTGCATACTGTAGTGTGAACAATTTGAGACCAGTGACGATATTGGGAAAGGTGAGTTGTTCTAGCTGTATGTTGGCAGCCCTGGTCAAGTGAAACAAACCGTTATAAATAAGGTAGGGAAGTGATAAATAGGCAGTATGAAATATGAGGAGCTCCCTTTTAACAAAATTATTTGTGATACTTGTGAATATTGCCACATTAATTTATGCTACCAGATAAACCACTCAACCTAGTCGTCCTGAGGGGTGGTGTAGCGTGGACGGCCGCTCCGAGAACTGTCGTCTGTAGCACCAGTTTCCAGGTATCGCCGAATCCATCATGCAGCGATGTTCCTGTGGACACCAACCCGCTAATACCTGTGACGCCGAACCCTTCGTTATGAAGGGCAATAATTGTTCCTCGTGTTCCCTCTGAGGTTTCCATGTCGTCTGGCATGTGTAGATCTCTACTGCTTCATATTGCCTCTGTTTTATACCCACGTTCACCGAGACCAAACCCTCGCTCATCATTCAGTCGAAACAAAGCAACAATCCGAAAAGAGGAAACAAACACACTGATTGTCAGCCATATGGCAACACGTAGTGAGGGGGGGGGGTGGGTTATGAGGATACACTTACCAACCTTCCCGACATATCACAGTGTATACCTATCGTTTCGGAAGTCGTCGATCACACCCTGCACCAATACTTTTTGGTGCGAGTGTACATAACGCTCGGATTCTCTTTCAACCTGCCTCTGATTCAGACACACCTGCACCATCCATCCATCTAATGTTACCCACTTTAGGTATCTCGGCTTCCACCTGTCTACCACCGCGGACATCGATGAAGATATTCAGCATCGGATCATATGTGCATCTCATGCCTTTGGCAAACTCCGAAACCGTGTCTTCAGGTGTAGGGAGCTGAAATTATCTACAAAGTTACACGTATATCGAGCAGTGGTCTTCTCTATCCTGCTATAAGGGCAGCGAGACATGGGACACATACAGTAGGCACCTCAAGACACTTGAAAACTTTCACCAACGTGCTGTAGTCTATGCTCCATCCTACGAGTTTGCTGGGAAGACAAGAGAACAAATGCCAGTATTCTTGCTGACATCAACTGTAGGGGCATCGAGGCTACCATTATCCATGATCAACTACGCTGGACACACCATGTTACTCTCATGCATGATAGTAGACTGCCAAAGCATCTTCTTTACAGTCACCTAATGAATAGTAAATGTAACACCGGCGGGCAACTGAAAAGGTATATGGATAGTCTTAAGACAAACCATAAAAAATTGCCAAGTCGACCCCCTCACCTGGGAGACGATTACTCCACATCGTAACGCTTGGAGGAGCACCACACGAGAAGGTGTCAATACTTTCAAATTAGCCCGACTGCAAACCGAGGCAGACAAGTGTCAACGTCGGAAAGACGCTGCCACCGCCCCTCTCGCACTCGATGTAGCCCTCCACTTGTGCAGCATCTGTGAACGACTCTGCCGGTCCCGTATCGGCCTCTTTAGTCATCTCAAAACTCACCAATGACGGTGACATCCTAAATAACTCATATCATTTTATCATAGGTGATGATCGTTAAACTCGATTCCGAGTGACAGCAAAGTAGTAGTAGTAAATAGCAATGAAGTCAGATCTGATCAACGGAGAATATCACTTGTACTATCATTATTAAATCGTAAACATTTACTACTACAGCTTAGTAAATTACCGCCTAATTCCTTTAATACCAGAAAAAAGTATGTTTCATGGTAAAGTTTCCTTTGTTTGTTGTCATGTATATAATACATACCAAAAGATGTCATATCATTTGCGTGTACTAAATTGATGGTTTTACATTATATCTAGCATTAAACAGTGTAGCGTAAGCTTGTCCCGAGGCATGATTTAGTATTCGAGGGACACGAGGATGATTGGTCAAATTAGTAACTATAATGATGAAATATAATTGTAGGGAAAATTATATCGGGCGAACATGTTTAGTTTTAGTAATAAATTATCTAAAGCAAGTTTAGCTATGTTGCTGTTACAAAGTAATTGTAAATGTTTTATTTCATTTTATGATTTTGTTTTTGCATGTTTCAAGATAACTTTTAAAATAATTACACCTTAATCTGAAGAACTATTACATGCAGTACGGGTCCACGTCTATCATACAGAATGGATGCGTATTAACACAATTAGCTGAACTGTATGCAAGAGTGCTGCCTAAAGGTTCTACACCAGCTGAATCTTAAGTGCCAGTTCCTGGCTTAAGTGTACCTCTTGCCAAGTTCAATAATCAAGTTATAGCAACTGGTGAGCTTTACTTACATGTGTCGATACGATTGTATGTTATCAGGGTGTACAGTACAGTCACTCAGAAAAGTCTGTCGCCTCTCCTACTGAACCACGAACCCCGAGATCTTATGGACAGAATAATGCATCGGAGTCTACTGCTACGGGTTCCCGAGTCTGAATCTCGGGGTTCGTGAAATGGCAGGAGAGGCGACAGGACTTTTGTGTGTGACTGTACACGCACACACACACAAACACTCACACACACATACACACACACACATAACTATCTGCCACCTTTTCTCGTTGGTACAATTATGACACAATGGACGAATAATTCTGATCACTATTTGCGAATTCTTGACACCGAACAGAAACTGCTGTACTGTGCATTGTGTTGATTTCCAAACACTTCGGACCCCAGAAGGGGATGGCAATAAAGTATTTCAATTTCAAACACTTCGGCCACAGGTGGGGTAGATTTTTGTTTGTGTGTGAATACACACAATTATGTAGTTCTTATCCTATAGGAATAGTGGTACCCAAGTGAATACAGACATTTACTGCAGCAATAGCTTGGCCTCGCCTGATGTGTAATTATCATAAAAAAGATAGCGTTATTTCCGTGGCATTCAGTTAGTCACCAATGTGTGCTGAGTGACGTCATGACAGTAAACAGCAGTATTAAACTCAAATATTGCCCAGGGAGAAATAGACAGACACTAACTCACCTAAACATAATATTAATAACAACAACAACAACAACATTAATAATAATAGTTGTATTCAATTTAGCCACTGTATATACAATTGCAACTAAAATTTATTTATGACAGTAATGCTGAAATTGGAACTTATTTATAAAGAAAAACATCAACATTTCTTGCTGATAGTCCAAAGCTCAGGTAATTTTGTCGGGCAAATTACATCTGCATAGTCGACAAAGCCTAGTTTGTCAGGTGTATCTCCTAACTACAAAGTCCGATGTGTGTGTGTGTGTGTGTGTGTGTGTGTGTGTTTGTGTGGCTGGACATTTAACATGACTCACGTATTGTCATTATAACTTATAATTAGTTTATGACTGATAGCAAAGGCAACGCGGGCGAGTAATCTCAACAATGACTGTCGGTGAGCTGGTGGGGACAAAGTTGGACAACCAACCCGTAATTACACAGCACTAAACCACAGATGGCAGCAACACGGCCAGGAAAAATCTTTGTTTTTAAATTTTTTCGATAATTCCTGCTGCTGTCTGGGTTATTATAGGAACACTATGGCCACATGTTCTTTCCCTAGATTGTTATAATATATCACACCTTTAATGGCAAGGTTTCAAGTGCAACAAACTGACGTGTTATAGGAAGATAATTTTAAGTTGTTATCACTATTGTTACGAATTAATATAAAACCTCTAATCAACAGTATGGTGACTTTCTTCAATACTTTCAATGGTTACTTGATAAATTAGTTAAGATACTGACCAAAAGTTTCAATCGTAACTAAGGTATACTGTAGTGTATTCAAGATAATAGTAGTTAAACACTTAGTTATCAATTAAATATGGTAGAAGAACGAACATAAATTTGTTCTTATTATACTTAAGAACCTATTTATATACAAAAATAATAATACAATGGCTTAGCAGGTAAGAACTTAACACGTGTGTCTTCACTAAAATATAACATATGAGTACAATGAAAGTAATGTTGACATTAATTAAGGATGTTTCTGCATGGGCTCTACAGAACCCTGAAAAAACCCGAGCTGTTAGCTATTGTCTCACATCACCGTTTGTTCCTACCGCCCTATCTAGCTTTGTCTGAGATTGAATAAAACTTACTTGTTAATACTGATGTTAAATAACCAAGGCACCAGTTCATGTGGTCAGTCTCTCCTGGGTACAGAACAGAGATGGTCCTCTGGCCTGACCTCCCTAACAACTCCTCAGCCAAGCTTGCTCACTGGTTCACGCTTTTCAGGAGTGACTTATTTTCCAGACGATTAACAGCTTAATTAGGACGTACGCAACATTTTCAGACTGGGAAACGATCTATGATTACTTTTAATTTAATAACTGATATTTAATTTCATAATTTGCCTCCATATTAATTCGGTAAATTACATTTAATATCGTATCGGCCTAGTACCACAACCTCTCGCTACGTGCGGGAGCGCGGTCTTCCCTCAGACGACCGTGGAAACTCAGTATCACCAATGGCGCGGCGTTTGAAATTACACTGAAATTTCTGAATAAAATATATATACTAGAGTAAGTCGATTCTGAGACTATAGCCCAGTAAGTCCTCATATGTTACATTCTTGCAAAAATAAAAGTGAAAATAAAACTGTGATTTTACACAAGGTTTCTTCTATAAGATATTTATTTACATCTGCGTGGATAACTAATCTTAGGTAATAAAATGAGCAAGTCTGTATTTAGCGACTGTTAATTCCAAAATTAATTTAACCTTGGTGAAACAAAAAGAACAACTTTATTCCCAAGAAAAACGTCCTACGATATTGCGTTAATAATTCATAATGTTCTATTAAGATAAAGAACTTAAGTAGAAGTTATGTAACTATGATTATTGAATCCAGAATCCGCCATTCCGGGAACTCCAGCTCAGATAGATCCTGGTTGCGGTTGTCAGTTTTCATGTATTATGCGGCGATGTGCAATCAATACCCTCATCTGTCTTCAAACTGCTGATATTTAATACACACTGACTCATTTGCCAGGTGACTGTGATGACCTTGTCTTGAGCCACTCATCTTTGCCCACACGTATTATTAACACACACACACACACACCATAGACAACAAACTAAATTGGAAACCACACGTCAGTGAAGTTGTCAAATCCTCCAGTTTCCGTCTCCACCTCCTCCGCCGACTCAAGTCCCTCGGAGTTCCTGCCCCCGAGCTCCTCAGTGTTTACTCAACATTCATACTTCCCAAGCTCACCTATGCCTCCCCTACCTGGCCTTCCTCCCTAAATGCCACACAACGTAAACACCTAGAAAAAGTGCAAAACAGGGCATGCAAGATTATTCTCTCCTCTTCCTACTCCACATATCAAGAAGCGTTCAACACACTGACCCTCTCGGCTCTCACTGGCCATCACCACGACCTCATCTGCAAATTTGGTGAGAAGTTTCTGCACCATCCTCGACACCGGCTGCTACTACCACCTGAGATCCCTCTTCCGGGAATTGCTGTTCGACACCACAACCGCATCCAGCCCATACGAGCACGAACTGATCGCTATAAGAACAGCCCAGTCCCAACCATTGTAAAAATTATCAATAACTTGTAATCAACCAGTGTATTCACTCCCAGTCAATATTACCTTTTGCACTGTCACTATGTTGAAATGCCCTTTAGTTTGAGCTTCTCCCCACCTAGTTATTATATATCATATTTGTATCACTTACGTTACTTGTATATTATTTGTAAATCTAGAGACCCATTCCCTAATTATGTAACTGTATATTTTCAGCCTTCCGGCTGCCATGCTCTTTTAATAAACCGTTTATTATTATTTTTATTATTATTATTATTATTATTATTATTATTATTATTATTATTATTATTACACAAACACACACACACACACTCTCTCTCTCTCTCTCTCTCTCTCTCTCTCTCTCTCTCTCTCTCTCTCTCTCTCTCTCTCTCTCTCTCTCTCTCTCTCTCCTTCTTCCCTTTCCCATTCTCTTCCACCCTGACTTGGACCAAGAGTATGACCACCCACCTGACTACTAACCCACAACACCGCCACCACAAACTTCACCTTAGATTTCATTCCCCCAAAATCCCTCCACCACACCAAAAAGTATCGTAGTTCGGAACGTAAAGATGCCCGGCGCTGCTGAGATTTACGACAAGCCATTTCTCATTCTCCTTTCATGGCAGGTTTTATGTGAACATCATCAAGATTTAACGTCGGTGGGTCGAGGATGAATGATGTAATATTACCGCAGCTTCCGTGTGGTTAAGCGAGGTATTTACAGGTCGCTGGTCTCCACTTATTAACGTTTTCCGACAGATTTACGCCTGACCTTCCCACACACAGGTTTTCTTCACTGATGTCTTGAGATTTTTTATTTTATTTTATTATTATTATTATTATTATTATTATTATTATTATTATTATTATTATTATTATTATTATTGTTGTTTTGTGACATTATTTTCGTTCGGATACTTTCACACCATAAATATTATTGATACTACACTTTTATCTCTGTTAAATATCTACCATAATTAACTGTTATACTTCATGCTGCTCAGGGATAACTGTATTATATTGATAATTTTAAAGTTCTGATATTCTTAAAATAATAATTGAGGTGTAAACAGTAGTAATCATGTATATAATATTAATACAGACTATATGTGAATAGCATCAATACTAACCTAACCTAACCTCACCAAATTTGGGTGAAGTTTGATATGAGAGCGTAGGACACCTTAAATGAAAAGTTTAGTTTTGCTATATATGCTCTAACTTCTATGGAGTAATAGCAAAAAGTTATCCCTAGTTCACATGAGTCAGTCGAATGTACTATACCTAAAGCGTATGACAAACTTGATAAAACCCAACCTATATAGTTTAGAGTTCATTTGCTGATAAAAAATGAAGCATTATAGTTTTTCCACTGTTACAATCTCCCCCCTCCATAGACTGGCTCATATACCCTCTAATGAAATAGTGATGGCAGAGTCACGGCTCGCCTGGTGTCTTATCTCCGGTAAACCAACATTGGAGATGGGTAGACCTAACGCAACCCATGACAATGATACATATTATTTAATCATTATAGCAGCAGGATATAAAACTTGTTTGGGCTCTTCAGTGGCTCAGGAACGGAATCTATTTTTCCCTATCTGTTGTTATTAATATCACTATACGATTGATCACTTAGCGATGGCTTTTTGAGGTCCCTAATCCCATCGTATAATGGTGATTGACTGCAATTGTCTTTCCGCCTCTGGAGCGAGCAGCCAGTATCAACAACGCCATGTGCGCACCCAAACAATGGCGAGAAAAACCTAAACATCATATGATGTCTGCCCCCCATTTATGCATTTTCCTCTCAAACATCATAATATGACATCTGCAGCCCTTGAAGGGTTAACTAAAAACTTCGTTAGTGTTACAGTCGTTCTTGTTAGCTGAAGAGTACAAATGTTAGCAAAGATTAAGGAAAGGGTCGCCATTTTTTTTCGGGGAGGGGGGGGGGAAGAGGCAGAATCTTTTCGGATACGTTTGTTGTAATTCACAAATGCATATATAATAGGAGAGAAAGAAAAAAATGTAGGAATGTAAAGTATGTACAGTTTTTCCTTCAAAACTTTATGATCTTGTCATGAAAACTCCCTCAAGAAGGCATTGGTGTAGGTTCATAGTCATTACTTAATCCTCTCCCACATCCTCGATATCCTTTACTTTTTTTACAGGTGTGAAGCAGGATGGAAGGTTAATCTGATTGCTTTTTATTTTTCAGGTAGGTGAAAGTTAACAGCTCCTCGAGGGACCATGACACACCATAACACATCACACTTCAGGTATGTCTAAGTCAGTTTTATATATATCAGTTATCACTGTTTTTGTACTTACTCGTGAGTCTTGCTTCTCCGCTAACTGAGTCAGTCGCCGTTACCTCCCATGTTGAAGATCGGGATCATGTTTACTATATAAGGTCACTGGGGAAATTTTCGTAAGCCAGTGATTTTATAGATAGTGACTTGCATATATTAGTAACTCAATCAACTTTCGGCATTTTGATTTACTTTATGCTCTCATTACATGATATTTTAATTGGTGTGTGAGTTTCGGCCATCACCTTGACACCTCCTCCTCGACACACGAGTAATAATTAATATACCGTGTGTGTATGCGTGCTGCGTGCGATAATTTAATAGTTTATTGAAAGAATATAGCAGCCAAAAGGCTCAAAATGTACAGTTACAGAATTGGGGAATGGATCACTTAATTGACGAGTAATATACAAGAAACATAAATGGTACAAATATGATAAAACAAGGGGCGGGGAAGATGGTCATTCAACGGGGAATTTCAACATAGTAACAATACTTGAGTAATATTAGCTGGGAGTGAAAACACTGGTTAACTATGAATTATTGATAAATTTACAATGGTTGGGACAGGGCTGTTCTTATAGCAAACAGTATGTGTTCGTGTGGGCTGGATGTGGGATCTCGTGTAGGAGAATAAGACAGTGTTGAGGATGGTGTAGAAGCTTCTCCCCAAATGTGCAAATGAGATTATGGTGATGACCAGATAGAGCGTGTGTGTGTGCGCGCACATGCTGTCCACCCAGCAGCAATTGGGAACATGGATGTTAATTATTATTCGGATGGTGTTCTGGAGTGATGGTTAGCCAGTGCAGTTGGCGAGTCGTCCGGTCTTCTTGGATCATTCCTTGACACCGAGTCATACAGCCCGTTAACATTGAGTGTTGTTGTTGTATTGGCGACAGCTTCTACACCTTAAAAATTAACGCCGAGGTGGCCCTAGGACCAGCTATCCTCGAACACGAGGGGCGATCAATATATATATATATATATATATATATATATATATATATATATATATATATATATATATATATATATATATATATATATATATATATATATATATATATATATATATACGCACGCACGCGCAAATAGCTGGCCAGTAGATCCCGCTGTGCATCGGCAGAGTGTAGGTAACAGTCGCTCAACTTCACGACAGAGTAGGAAGGGAAAACAAGTCGCCGAGGTGGTGAGAGTATGGCTGTCCTGGAACCCCATGATTAGGATTGACGTCACTTGTCATAGACGGCGCTCCCATCAGGAGCCATTTCATGACTCGTGTGCTTTCTAGTTGACTGCAGGTTAACTAGTGGTTTGGGTAGTGCGAAGTAAGCCTTGTAGATAAAGGTGACATTGCAGTGTATATACATGGAAGTGTGACCCTTCTACGTTACACATCCGCCTCGAAGTCCATCGTAGTCGTAGAAGCAGGTTGGGCAGCTGACACGTAGAAGGGGTCACAGGTGCAGTGCAAAACTCTGGTGGTCAATGAGGTCGGTCCGCTTCCCGGGTTAACGAATCTGACAAGATGTTGTTTTCTCCTGTGATGTGGTTGACCTTGATACGAAAAGGCTGGATTAGGAACCCATCGCAGAATACCTTGATTACTGTGTCTTGCCTTTTCGATGAAGATGAGTGGATTATGGTCTGTCAAGACCTGAGCATCATCAGTAGGATGTTGGAGATAACAGTCAAACTTCTTAAGGGAAGACACCAGAGTGAATCCTTCATTTTCAATGTACTATAGTTACGTTCGTGAGGTTTTAGCTTAGTCGAGAAATAACAGACTGGATGAAGTACCCCCATCAGAATCACCCAGTTGTAGAAGGACAGCACCAAAACCCTCACCTGAGGCGTCCACATGACGAGTAAAGGGCTTATTGAAGTTTGGGGTTTGAAGAACAGGCTCGCTTGCTAGTAACTTCTTTAGTTGGTTAAAGGCTTCTTGGTGTGGTGTGGTGGATGTAATCCTAGACAAGGTTCTTGAAACTCCAGGGCACGAGCAGTAGGTATATTCAATAAGTGGTACAAGGCTGGGCGTGATAGCCAACCGATACAGGAGCGATTACTAGGGACCCCGGACCGTAGGTAGGCCGAGGCCGATCTGAGGGAAATTAGCTAGCTAGGCAAGGGGAGTTGCTAGACATTCCTAGGACAATAAATGAGGTCTTCTAATTACTCGACTAGCGCGGTACAGACATAGTACATCGGGACATAGTAAATGAACATAGGCATTAGACATAAGCATGGACATCAGACATGCTATAATAATATGTAGTAATACAGACATGTGAATAAATGGTACAATGAATGGTAACAAGAGTCCTGGTGTCAGGCGTGTTCACATATCTTGGTATGTACATATCTATACACCTCCCTCCCCCTTTACGCTCGTAGTGCAATCTCGAGCGGCTACGGACTCTTTTTCCATGAGTCGGGGGGAGCGGCGAGGGACAATGGGAGGATCAACTGACGACCTTCGTTCCTGGTCTGGGCAAGGGGACACAGGGGACGGGGAGGAAGGTTCGTCACTAGAGGATGGCACTGGGCGGAGGTGGCGTCTGTTTCGCCACCACACACGACCACTGGGGAGGCGGACTTGGTACGAACGAGACTCGCCACGGCCCATGACGACCCCGACCTTGTCCCAGCGGTGTGACGTCGGGTCCTGGATTCGTACTTGCTGGCCGACGGCCAACCTGGGAAGGGGGCGGGCTTGGGCGTCATAGTGGCTTGTCACTTGGGCCATCCGGGCAGCCTCACGGCGGTCACACTCGTCCGCCTTGATCTGCCATTCATCTAAGAAGGACTGGGGGTGGGCAGGCACACAAGTACGAAGGGGGCGGCCATACAACACCTGGGCAGGAGAGCGTCCGGCAGGGGTAGGGGTGTTACGGAGTTCCAGTAGGCCCCTGTCGAACTCCTCGCAGTCCAGGTTCCCCGTCGGTGCTGTCTTGAGGATGAGGTATTTTACGGACTTTACCGCTGCCTCGGCGTGGCCATTCGCCTGCGGGTAATGAGGGGAGGTGACGATGTGGTGGACGCCCCAGCGTTCGGCGAAGCTCTTGAACTCGTGGCTATTGAACGGGGGCCCACCGTCGGTTCGGAGGCGGAGAGGCACTCCGACTTCCCGGAAGAAGCAACAAAACATCCGGATGACCCTGGAAGAGGTGGTGTCCCGACCACAGGGAACTACCACGGGCCATCCAGAGAGCCTGTCGGCGACCACCAGGAAAGACTTTCCGGCCACATTAAAGAAGTCGGCGGACACGGACTCAAAGGGCCGCTTTGGGAGGTCATTGCACAGGTACGGCTCTTGTTGCTGGCTGGGTTGGAGTTGCTGGCAAGGCTCACAGGCCTCAACCGTGCTCTTAATATCGGCGTCAATACCAGGCCAGAAGACGGTCTGACGGGCTCTGCGCCTGGTGGCTTCAACGCCGCGGTGGCTGTCATGGAGGCGGGATAAGGTGCGCCGGCGGAGGGCAGCGGGAACGACGATCCTGGGGCCGTACAACACCAGCTCTCCGTCCGCATAGAGGCTATCCCTTAGCTTCCAGAAGGGGAGGGCGGAGGCGTGAATGTCGTAGCGGTTGGTGGGGAATCCAGCGGAGACGTAGTCGAGGAGTTGGACGTATGCCGGGTCTTGAGCGGCGGCGATGCGAAGCTCCTGGAGAGTCCTATCGTCTTCGATGGAGGGCGTCGTCGTCGTCTTGTCAGCAAGAGAAGTGGCTGTGTGTGTCACTAAAGACCGAACGTGAGCAGCGGCCGTGGTACAGTCGACTTCATCTTCAGGTGTGGGGCGACTAACAGGGGCTCGGGAGAGGGCGTCTGGTATGCACAGAAGCTTCCCGGCGCGCCACACAGCTGTAAAGACATAAGGGGCGGTCTTCT
This sequence comes from Homarus americanus, assembly GCF_018991925.1. Taxonomy (NCBI): domain Eukaryota; kingdom Metazoa; phylum Arthropoda; class Malacostraca; order Decapoda; family Nephropidae; genus Homarus; species Homarus americanus. The sequence continues at coordinate 3,629,292 of NW_024732867.1, read as the reverse complement.
CTTTGAGACGTTGGAGGCGAGGATTTTCGATGGCGTCCAACGTGTAGTGATTGAGGATGGGTATGAGCGGGCGATGGTCCGTCATGAGGGTGAAATGCCCAAGGCCGAACAGGTAAAGGCGGCACTTGGCCATAGCCCAGGCGACTGCCAGCATCTCTAGTTCAATGGTGGCATATCTGGTCTCCGTGTCCGTCAAAAACCTGGAGCCACACTGAACTAAGCACAGTCTACCCTGGCCGTGGTCTTGAAGGAGGGCATATCCGAGGCCGTATAGACGGGAGGCGTCGGTCTGGAGGACCACTGGTAAGGACGGGTCGAAGGGTGCCAGGACTGGTGGTGACAGCAACGCCTTCTTAACATTCCTGAACGCTAGGTCGTGGTCAGGAGTCCAGAGGAAGGAGCGCTTGGGGCTCATGAGGGGGCGTAGAGGTTGGGCTGATGTGGCGATTTTAGGGGAGAAGTCGGCCAGCTGATTTACCAGGCCCATAAATGAGCGAAGGTCGGTCAGGTTCGCTGGAGTAGGGAAGTCCCTGATGGCCTTGACCTTCTCCTCATCAGCTGAGATCCCCTCTGGCGAGATGTTGTAGCCGCAGTAGTTAACTTGGGGGGCGGCGACCACAAATTTATCTTTGTTCAGGGTGATACCATGGGCACGACATCTTGTGAGCATCAGATGAACTCGGTTCAAGTGGGCCGGGAGATCATCGTCGAAGAGCAGGATGTCATCTACGACCTTCACGCAGTTGGTGACACCCTGCAGAGCCATATCCCCACGGAGGCAGTACGCATCCCCCGTTGCTGCGAAGCCCATGGGTCCGCGGCAGTGTTGGAAGCGGCCGTAGGGCGTGATGAATGTAGTGAGGTGGCGATCTTCTTCCGCCAGGTCGACTTGCCAGTACCCATGTAGTGCATCCGCCGTGGTAAAGAACTTTGCAGACGGGGTGACGCTGCGGACTGCTTGGATGGGCGTAGGCGATGGATGGGCGGGACGGGAGACCTGCGAGTTGAGATGGGTGAGGTCCACTGTGATGCGAACACCTACAGGCTTGGGTGCCAAGACCATAGGGTGGCACCACTCGGAGGGCTCCTCACCGGCGTGTCTGATGATCCCCTGCTGCACCAGAGAATCGAGCTCCGCCTTCACCTTGTCCCGTATGGCAAAGGGGATAGGCCTGGGTGTGTGGATGGCGAAAGGCGTCGCGCCAGGCTTGAGGTGGATTCTCATCGGGGGGCCTGTCATCTTCTTGAGCGGCGTCTTCTGGAGGTCGGGCTTGGAGACAAGGACGTCGCTGAACTGACGAAAAAAGAACTCCCGGGCGGCAGCAGGTGTGGTCATGGCTGAAACAGGTATCTCTGCACACCTGTTGAGGTGTGTCACAGCGAGGATGGGCTTTGGGAACTCGGATGAGACGATGGCCAAGTCCTGACAATGGCCACATGACAAGAGAGGGTTTGGATGCCCTCATGGACGTGGACTGTGGCAAGGCAAGACTTGGGACCGAGCTGTAGTGTTGCCTTGAAGCAACCCAAAGGTGGAGACATCGGGGACCCGTCCGCTGTGAGCACGTCGTTCATGGCTGTGGGTGACAGGCTACTCCTGGGGATGTTGAGGGCGTCCAGGTGTGTTGGTCCAATCACCGTGATGTCCGCGCCCGTGTCAGGTATCATCAGGAGGTTGGAAGAGTTGGTACCGTAGGACAGACGAACATTGACGGGCTTGGGGGACCTGTCACTCGAGGTATCATCCACGCGTCGGCATCCTTTGTTGTTCTTGGGAGACGGTGGTGTGGACGTTCTGTCGGGCTGTGAAGAGACGTTTTGACCTGGAGATGGAGGCTTCTTGGTGGACCTGCAACACTTGGCGAAGTGTCCTTGCTTGTTGCAAGCGTTGCATGAGGCCTTGTTGGCAGGACATCGAGGTGTGCGGGGCCAATGGCCTTGAAACCCACAGTTTCGACATGTACTATCAGCCGCAGGGCACTTTCCTGGACCATGCTGGTGCTGACAGTTTCTGCAGGATTCGGGAGAAGAAACTGGTGACTGTGACGGGGGCTGTGGAGAGGACGTCGTCTGCATCTGGCGTTGATTCCTCTTGTAGGTGGAGACGGCGTGGACTTGAGATGGCGATGAGTGTATAGCTGAGGCAGCCTCTCTTGTGGCCTCATACGACCTGCAACAGGTGACGAAGTCGGTGAGGGAAGAGGCGGCGTCGAGGGTGAGGAGTTTCTGAAGCAGGTCCTCGTCACGTACACCCATCAGCAAGATCATCTTGAGCTGGATCTCAGCACAGGTTACAGGATCGCCTGTACATAGGTCCACCTCGGTTGCTAGGTCCTTAAGTCGTGCATAGAAGTCTGAGAATGATTCCCCAGAAGCTTGTTTGCAGGATAGCAGTTCCCTACGACGCAAAGCTTCATTGCGGAGGCCACGGAAATGACTCTGCAAGGCGTTTAAAACCTCTGTCACTGACCTGGGGGAGTCAGGGGGGATGGCTAGCGTGTGCTCTAGGAGGCGTTGAACATCGAGGGAAATGCACGATCTTAATTGGATGAGTTGTTTATGAGGGGGCATTCGGTAGAGGTCAGACATAACAGCAAAGTCTTCGAAACGACGTCGCCATTGACGGTATACTTGATATGTTGCATCAGATTGAAGAGGTGGGGGACTGGGAACTGAAGACTTGCTGTGCAGGGGTGTACTCGAGACGGCAGGCGGTGGAGGAGGCACGGAGAGGTCGACGAGAGTTGAGACTGGAACAGGTGGTTGAGAAGACACTGAGGCATACCTAGGGGAGATAGGTGACGTGTGAGGAGGCGTTGTCTGAAGGATAGATGAAGAGGCTGAAGCTGGCGAATTGGTTGTGGCAGCTGGTGAAGTCGTCCTCGTTGCCAGCAATTCCAATAGGTCCAGGAATTTGCGGTTATCAGCTTGGTGTTGTTGTTGAAGTTGAAGGCGGTAAGCTGATTCCTCTGACTGTCTTGACAATTCCTCTTGACGTCGTTTTTCCTCCTCTAATTGACGTCTTTGGGCTTCCTTCTCTTGAGAAACTTGTAGGAAGTGGATTAACTGACGTATATCCTGGCTCCCATCCTTTGAATTTGGCGCGCCCGGCGTGTGAGGCGTGAGGGGGGGTGGGAGGGTCTGTGAGGCGTCGTCTTCCTCATAATCCTCATATAAATTTCCCAGCAAATCGTCGTGGTCAGACATCTCGTGCTTGGTATTGTTGCGATGGGAAAGACAAGGAGAATAAGGTGAAGTGCTATATTTTCGCCAATGGATTTGCTTAAGTGCAGGAACTGGCTGGCAAGTAAAAGAGTACTGACTGTAATATTTGTGAAGTGAGAGGAGGCGGCTAGCGGCGGTGTATTCCTCCGCGCGCCCGGGCGAGATGCTGGTTCAGTGGGAGGGGACGCGGGCAGTGGCTTGCGAGCCTCCGTGGATGGGGGGTGTATGCCGGAAGTGCTGTCTTGGAAACTGGGCTGGAGGCGTGTCTGCTACCTGTAGGGCCGCAGAAACATAGCAAAGAGACATGAAAGGCACTGCACTTCACTTAGGGCACTTCACAAGGTCACAAAGCACTTTAAATCCAGGGGCACTGTGGAGTATATCTTCTGGGCGGGAAACACGAGGCCGGAAACAGACGGGGCCGGCTCTTAAGGCTTGTAAACTGTCGTGTTGGAGCTACTCATCTGCGCCATGTGGTGTGGTGGATGTAATCCTAGACAAGGTTCTTGAAACTCCAGGGCACGAGCAGTAGGTATATTCAATAAGTGGTACAAGGCTGGGCGTGATAGCCAACCGATACAGGAGCGATTACTAGGGACCCCGGACCGTAGGTAGGCCGAGGCCGATCTGAGGGAAATTAGCTAGCCAGGCAAGGGGAGTTGCTAGACATTCCTAGGACAATAAATGAGGTCTTCTAATTACTCGACTAGCGCGGTACAGACATAGTACATCGGGACATAGTAAATGAACATAGGCATTAGACATAAGCATGGACATCAGACATGCTATAATAATATGTAGTAATACAGACATGTGAATAAATGGTACAATGAATGGTAACAAGAGTCCTGGTGTCAGGCGTGTTCACATATCTTGGTATGTACATATCTATACACTTGGTAAGCTTGATCCCACTGAAATCGGACATTCTCGCTGGTAAGAAACATCAGCGGAGCAGCTAAAGATACGAAATTCTTGCAGTACCTCCTATAATACCCCGCCATTCCAAGGAATCTCATAAGGGACTTGTGGGTTGTGGTTACTGCAAAGTTGAAGATGGCATCGACATTGGCAGTTTTGGGTCGACATCGTCCTTGATGTGTCCAAGGTATGTGATGGTGGCCTGGTCGAATTGGGACTTCGCCAGGTTGATAGTCAGGCCGGCCTCGTTCAAGTGCTAAAGGAGAGCTCGGAGGCGGGCAAGGTGAACATCCCACGTATCTGAAATAATTACCAAATCATCTTGGTATGAATAAGTGCCATCAAAACTTTATATTATGTTGGTTATACAGCGCTGAAATGTGGCAGGAGTTTTAGCCATCCCTTTCTGTAGGTCGATCTTAGTAACATAGTTTGCTCGGCCTATGGTATCAACAAGATCGTCAAATAATGGGAGAGGATGAGAGTCTGGCACAGTTAATGAATTTAATTTCCGATAATGTGTACAAAACCTAGTTCCACCTCCCTCTTGTGGGACCAGCAGGGAAGGAGAAGCCCATGGTGGGGGGGATGGGGAGCTTGGTACCACCAGATCTTGCTCCCAAAGGTAGCCAACTTCGTCCTTCCTCTTTGCCTTCTTCTCTGGACTAAGTCGGTAAGGAGTCTATCGTATAGGCTAGGTTTTAGCATAAAGTTCGACATCATGGAGAATATTATGACATCTACCTGGACCATCCCTGCATACACCTGAGTTATCTTCCAATATTTTAATAACACCCGCCTGCTCTTGGGTGGTCAAGTTTGGTAAATACTCTTTAATATTATTTATTATTTAAAAGTTTTCTTTCCTACTTTCTACAATTGGACTTTCCTCCCCCAACCAAATCTATGTCCTCAGCAGAGTTAGAACAACGTAGTTTACTTTATTTAACTGATGAGATACTTTGCAAGGGCCTTGATATTTACACATGAGAGGTGAGCCTGGAATAGGCAAATATAGCAATACTTCATCTCCAGACTTGAACTTTAAGGATTTTAATCTTTCGTCATAAATATTATTTCATCTTAATTTGAGATTTCATTTAAATTATCTAGTGCAATTGTCTTACTTTACTTAGTTTAGATTTAAGATTATCAGGATATTGATAAACAGTCTCATTAGGAATCTCTGCAGTTTGACTAAACCATTGTTCTTTTATGACTTAAAGGGGTTCTCTTGACGACGCTACAACATTTCAAAAGGTGAGAATCCAAGTGTTTCTTGTCGGCATTCTCTAATTGCAAAGTGCATGAAAAGAATTCCTTCGTCCAAATAAGCTTTTGTGTCAAAACAAAATCTGCTTAGCATTGATTTTACTGTTTGATGGTATCTTTCAAGGGAACCTTCTGACTGGGGATGATATGCCATTGACAAAGCATGTTTTATGCCAAACTCCGATAGCACTTTGGAGAAAAGGCCACTCTTGGTCAGATTGAATTTCCTTGGGGATACCTACTTGTGTAAAGAATCTAAAAAAATTGTCAGCAATAGTTTTAGCTTTAATGTTTCTTTCTCAGGATACCTAGTTGTGGGGCACATTATAGTCAACAAATATTGGTTACCTCTCTTGGCTTTTGGAAGTGGGACCACACATTCTATCAAAATCTTGTTGGGGGTTCCTCCGTAACAGGAATAGGGTTAAGTGGCAAGGGAGGTATAACCTGATTGGGCTTCCCAACTAGTTGGCAAAAATGACAAATGTTGATGAAGTTACCACTTGTTTCTTCATACCGGGCCAGAAAAAAAATCCTGATTAAGTCTGTTATAGGTTTTACATATCACCAAGTGACCATTTAAGGTATCACGAGGCAGTTCTGTGAGCTGTACTCTAACACAATATGTTATAACTATTTGATGTACTTCAGCCCAGGAGTCATCATCCCTTAAATATCGTTAACGATATTTTCTCATTAAGACATCATCTTTATAGTAAAAACAGGGACTTTAACAATATCTGACTTAGTTACTGATATATGACGAAGTTTGGCAAGAGAAGTATCCTCTTTCTGAGCTTTAATTAAGTTATCCGTGGTCATAACTAGATTGGGGAGATCACAAGTGAAAATGGGAACACTTGAAGAATCAGCACTTGAGTCAAGTAAAGTTTGAGATCTAGTGACGGCACATAGAGAAATGATTGTGGAAGATCATTCTCCAAGTCCTGAGTAGGACTCTCCGTCAACGGTTCATCAACCATTATAAGGTTATGAACAATAAGTGAACCATCTAGATCATTACCCAGGAGAAATGTAACACCTGCTACTGGCAACTTCTCTCTCTTCACCATTCCCTTCAACAAGTCACAATCAAGGTAAACTTGGGCAAGGTTTACTGATAAATAAGAGGACACGTCTTCCAAAAGCACTTTCTCTCCTGTATAATTTTTACTAATTCCAAGGAGACCACTATGTACTATTAGGCTTTGAGCAACTGCCCTGCAGTATCCCTTAGTATTTTAATAGGAAACCTTTTACCATCCTTTGAAAGTGAAATTTTACCCTTGAATATAAAATCAAGAAAAAAGATCTTTCTGAGAATCGTTGACTTTGGCTACATTACTAACCGACTTAATTTTTGAGGTTGTAACTTGGTCTTCAGTCTTTACATTAGGTTTGATAAAATTTGTCCCAAAATATATTTAATTTTTACATCTTGGTTCCCAACAACGAGATACATGGTGACCGTTGTTACGTCAGTAAGAATAAGTTACAGGTTTCCTCGCATTAGCTATGAGACTAGACATTAATTTTAGTCACAAGGGTGACTTTACAATATTCGGCTTCTTATTCTCCCCCTTAAACCTGTGCACTAAAGCGTATCTATCGGCCAACTGTGCTTGCTTCATCAAATCTTTTTCACCCTTCTTTTGTAAATAAGCCATGATAATGAAGGGAATTCGTCTCTTGAATTCCTCATAGACCATTAGATTGACAAGGTCATCAAAATTGCCAGTTTGAGTTGTCTTAAACCACATTTGAAAAGTACGTAATTTTTCAGTAGCAAATTGAACGTATGTCATGTTAGAAGGCTTTAGGAAATTTCAGAAAGTCTGACGGTATGATTCTGGAGTTATAGCATAAACATTTATGTACAAGGCTTGGACTTTGAGATGTAAATTCCTTTCCAGCCTAATCAGGATCTTATAAAAGGAAAGTCAAGAACCATGGGTTTCCAAGGGGTAACAAACAACCGTTAGAGATTGACATCTCTTTACTACGAAAATAATCACAATAATTGACACCACTCACACAAATAACAAATAAACAATTACGGGAGTCAAACAATTAATGGGAGTCAAACAATTAAGGGAGTCAAACAATTACGGGAGCCCCGTGGAATGGAGCAGTGGTCCGCTCTCAGGCGTTGGTGGGCAATGTCTTGCCACACAGGAGAGACTTCAGGGCACGGGCGGTGGATAGGGCATGGAGGAAGTGGAGACAACGTGGCAGCCGCGGTAGTAGCTGGAGTAGGTGTCCGGAGATTGACAGCCGAGTAGTGAAGGAATGGGGAATCAGCCCACGAGCCTCAGGAGCCTCAGATGAGCACACAACCGGAATTGTAATCGAACAGCGGGGGAAGTGCAGCTGTGGTGCTAGCTGGGTAGTGTCTGATGTGTGACGAAGCAGCAGCGACCTTCTCACCTCCATCTACCCCCCCTAGTGGGGCCTCAAACGAGTGGCGGACAACCTTCCTGCTCTTTACCGCCCTTACAATTATGATACTGTCTTTGACAAACTCGAAATCAGAATAATCCTCTAGACTATTAAAGACTTGAGCTGTTTTTCCAGTGAGCTTATTCTGAAGTAGCCAATTCCACTCATCCTCCGGTCATTTATAGTGGAGAGCTGTACTTTCAAACAAAAGCATTGAAGACTCAGGATCTGATTCATCAAAATTAGATACCAAATTTACATTACGAGACCAGTCAAAGTTTCTCTTTTGGCTTGGTTTGGATTACTCTCAATTCATGTTCTCTCTCCTTTTCTCTTTCAATTTTTTCCTTCTCAAACTTCTCTCGTTCAAATAACAAATTTTCTCTTTCGAGGTCAACTAAGGTTGAACTTCCACACTCACTATCTCCATTGTCTTCAGTTGAAGAGGAGAACCTACCACATTTTCTTTTAAGTTCCCAGGACTAGTACTAGGTCTAACAATTTCTTTAGGAAGAAACTTACTTGAGATTAATCCTTGGACAACTACATCCTTAAATCTGTCTTTAAGCAAACTTTACGAGCATAGAATTTCAAAATAATCAGCTATAGTTTTCTAATCTGCTTTCCTCAGGACTGCACCACTGAGTTTCTCAACAGTAGGTTTAGCTATGGAATCAACAATATTGAATCTAGACGTGATTATTGATCAAGTAATTTCAATACTTAAGAAAAATCTTAGTCTTTTTGCAATAAGAGGAGTTTCCTTTCAAACCGCTTGCATATTTTAACTCACACGAAGAGGCTGGTCATCAATCATTCTGGAACTTTATATAAAGTACACCAATGGTAAAAGATGGATTGTAGACCCTGTGAAATTTTTATGCTTACTGGGTAAGAATACTGACAATCGCAAGGGAAATTTGTGTAAAAAGGAGCTCAGTAAGTATTTCTTACCCAAATAAATACTGCTTGGAGGAAGAGAAGTGTAACAAAAGTTACAAGTCTACTCAGAGAAACGCCCTGCTCAAAACTCAAAGTAAACATCCCAATTACTCACAGATTTCAGCCGCCCTCTACGCTTGGTAATAAACCCTGACTCGTTTATTACAAAAGGGAAATGTCAATAAACCCAAGCTTACGATGCTTGGCAAAATAATTTCACAGGTTCAAGCATTCCGTGTCCCTTACAATTATTGTGACTAATGTCCAATTTAAGCATTATTGGGTATGATGAATTAGGGTTAACCAAATTTACACTAAATTCGTATTACTAGCTAACTAACTCCACGTCAGAGCTTACATGTAAGGAGTCCACTCTCGTTATTGACAGTTTTGACAACTAAAGTGGAAGAAACGGCTAGTACTCACCGTAAGCATTCGTGGCTACAACCACATCCGAATTAGTTACTTGAATCTTATTAATGTTACAAGTATTACCCTGTTATGAATATGAACATTATTACTTAACACACTACAACCGCATTAGTGATTTATCAACTTAAATGACTGGCCAAATCACTCACTATCTCCGAATCCAAGGGCATTTATAGGAGGCTTAACACTATGTAAACAACCATATTAAGTCAATGCATTGTAAGCAATCTGAAAGGCGTTAGCAGATAAATATGATTTGGACTACCAACTCATCCAAAAATATTACATAGTGCCCACTAAATACTGTTCTATACTGTTGTCATGTAACATAAAGTTTTATTTCAGAGTTGAAACAGTAATACCGAAGCAATTCATGTGAAACAAAGTAAATGCAATACAAACAGTAAGTGAACAATTAGCTACTAGGACAAGCAACCCATATGTTACGGAACTTAGCAACCAACAAAGCAAATGTCTTAAGTTATATTAATCTCAACATTTAAATGATTTCTTTACCGGTGCGAGTCTAGGTACTTTTTGATGGAAATTATTTAATTATAATACCTTGCAATACGTAACAAATGACAATCTGTTTGTATTTTGAACTTTCCTAGTTATTAAATTTCACTATAGGTTTAATTGTTATAGCATTAGTTGGCTTTATGGATTGTTTGACACCAAACTCATGGTTGACATGACATATCCCAACACAGTATAAACAAGTGATCGTGGGCCCTTCGTGCCCGGTGGCGAGTCCGGTGGTACAGTTTACCAAACCGTGAAAGGTCGAACGCTCGTGCTTGGCTAGCGCGCAACCGCCGACCGGCTGATAGCGTACAGCGACATCGTTTTCCGGCGTAAATAAAATGGTTAATTAATGCCTTCCTAAAGAAACCATCAACATGGGACCAGGTTTGTTCCACTCTACGATTTTTTTGCAACTTTTGCACCAAGTTTGATGAAAACGATTGTGCCATTTCGGATGCCCAGAACAGACACACACACAGACACACGGCTATTCCTATAGTATATGAGATAATCATGGTCGTGGTTGTTATAATCATGGTCGTGGTTGTTATAATCATGGTCGTGGGTGTTATAATCACAGCCGTGGTTGTTATAATCATGGTCGTGGTTGTTATATTCATGGTCCTGGGTGTTATAATCATAGTTGTGGTTGCTATAATCATGGTCGTGGGTGTTATAATCATAGTCGTGGTTGTTATAATCATGGTCGTTGTTGTTATAATCATGGTCGTGGTTGTTACAATCATAGTCGTGGTTGTTATCATCATACTCGTGGTTGTTATAATCATAGTCGTGGTTGTTATAATCATGGTCGTGGTTGTTATAATCATGGTCGTGGTTGTTATAATCATAGTCATGGTTGTTATAATCATAGTCATAGTTGTTATAATCATAGTCGTGGTTGTTATAATCATGGTCGTGCTTGTTATAATCATGGTCGTGGTTGCTATAATCATGGTCGTGGTTGTTATAATCATAGTCATGGTTGTTATAATCATAGTCATAGTTGTTATAATCATAGTCGTGGTTGTTATAATCATGGTCATGGTTGTTATAATCATAGTCGTGGGTTGTTTATAATCATGGTCGTGATTGTTATAATCATAGTCATGGTTGTTATAATCATGTTCTTGGATGTTATAATCATAGTCGTGGTTGTTGTAATCATGGTCGTGGTTGTTATAATTATGGTTGTCGTTGTTATAATCGTAGTCGTGGTTGTTACAATCATAGTAGTGGTTGTTATAATCATGGTCTTGGTTGTTATAATCATAGTCGTGGTTGTTATAATCACAGTCGTGGTTGTTATAATCATATTGTCGCATGGTTATTGTACAATCATGTCATGGTTATAATCATGAATAGTCATTGTGGTTGTTCTCTAATCATGGTCGCGGTTGTTATAATCATGGTCGTGGTTGTTATAATCATCGTCATGGTTGTTATAATCATGGTCGTGGTTGTTATAATCATCGTCATGGTTGTTATAATCATGGTCGTAGTTGTTATAATCATGGTCGCGGTTGTTATAATCATGGTCGTAGTTGTTATAATCATGGTCGTGGTTGTTATAATCATGGTCGTGGTTGTTATAATCATCGTCATGGTTGTTATAATCATGGTCGTAGTTGTTATAATCATGTGTAGTCATGGTGTGTTACAATCATAGTCTCATGTATTATAATCACAAGTCGTGGTTGTTATAATCAAGGGTCTCTGGTTGCTATGATCATAGTCGTGGTTGTTATAATCATCACGGCATGGTTATAATATCGGTATATTGGTTGTTGCTGCTATACGCCTTAGTCGTGGTTGTTATAATCACTCATGGTCGTAGTTTGTTTATAATCATTGCAAAATTATCATAATCATAGTCGTGAGTTATCATAATCATGGTCGTGATTGTTATAGTCATGGTCGTGGTTGTTATAATCATGGTCGTGGTTGTTATAATCATTGCAAAGTTATCATAATCATGGTCGTGATTGTTATAGTCATGGTCGTGGTTGTGATTGTTATAATCATGGTCGTGGTTGTTATATTCATGGTCGTGGTTGTTATAATCATGGTCGTGGTTGTTATAATCATTGCAAAGTTATCATAATCATGGTCGTGATTGTTATAGTCATGGTCGTGGTTGTTATAATCATGGTCGTGGTTGTTATAATCATTGCAAAGTTATCATAATCATGGTCGTGATTGTTATAGTCATGGTCGTGGTTGTTATAATCATGGTCGTGGTTCTTATAATCATGGTCTTGATACTTACAGTATCTAATATACTATAAGAAGGAATAGAATAAAAGTTAGAATATTTAGTTAAAGAAATATTCGCCATAAGGAGATGTTAAAATCATAAAAAAGGAAATTGTGAATCACCGATGATCATTCCGAGATAAATTATATTATGAAGAGAAGTGACCTTGATTCTGGTTAGATTAGTCACCATCTGCTGAAGTCATCACCTGTGTTAAGTCATCATAGTCATCAAGTGAACCAGTCAGTCAGCTTTCTGTCTGTACTGTTAGTTGCCATATTATCTATTTGTGCATGTGTGAATTTGTCTATTTGTGTCAACCTCCTGTCTGTTTCACTGTGTATATTCACCCTGTGTCTATTGTAGTCATCTTCTCCATGCATTCCTGTTATTATCTTTTTATCTCTTCTCCTTTTCCACCTACAGGAATAAGTATACACTGTAGTTGTAAGGCCGTCTGGTAACGTTGAAACTGCGCATCCAGACGCAGGATGAAACTCAGCTTCCCCCACCTGTCATCTCTAACTATATTCTGTTTCCCTTCTTTATTCTTCTATTTAATCATCTTCCTTCCTTTACTAATCCAAACAACATTAAAAAAAAGAAGGCTAAGAAAAAAAGTGGGGGGAGGAGGAGGGAGCCGTACGATAACTGCAATCGTGGGCCGACAGTGTCCAACGAATGAGGGTGCGCCAAGTCGGTAGACTTGCATCGTTTTCCAGCGTAAATAAAATGGTTATGTAATGGCTTCCTAAAGAAACCATCGATATGGGACCAGGTTTGTTCCACTGTACGAATTTTTAGCGATTTTTCCACCAAGTTTGATGAAAAACAATTGTGCCGTTTCGGCTGCCCAGAGTAGACACACACACACACACACACACACGCCTAGTCCTATAGTATATTAGTATTTAAAATATTCTTAAAACAAAGTTAACACAATACACATTTACAAGGCTGAAAAATAATGTACTCAGCTGTACTAAGACACGTTACAAATAGCTGGCCAGAGTGTAGGTAACAGCAATACGTAATGA
>NW_024732867.1:3608474-3616139 GCF_018991925.1 Homarus americanus | reverse complement strand
GTACAGGTGAGGTCAGCTCTCCGTTTGTTGTTTCCTGCCGGAGAATTGAATGTGTGATACCCGAGTTGGCCGGCCAGGGGAGGGCATTTCTTCGGGTGATGGCCAGAGTGCGGGCTGTGGCATATTTTTATTTTTTATTTATTTTTTCTTTGTAGAGAAAGGAGGGGTGAAAGAAAATTAGAGGTGGGGGAAGGAAGTTATAGTTCGGAAATTGAAGAAATTTAGGAGGAGGTAAGAGAGGGCGGGCTGACCCCCTAGCTAAGCTAATGGTGTGTTAGGGATTGTGTCATGGGCCAGTTATTGTCTGTCAGGCACTAGACATCCTACCCTATCCCATATATGGGTGTTTTGAGGGCCTTATTTTACATTCCGCCGACCCTACTGGCGGATGCTGGTCTAGGGAGGTTGTCTATTGCCTGGCCGTATAGGTCGGGGGTGGTAATGGACCTTTTGAGATTTAGTAACTTTTTGGGAACCATGTATGGTTGTTGTCGTTATCTGGTGGGAGTCTTTGAAGGAGATCTTGCTCTGATCGTTCTATCTTTTGCCAGATTCTGCTGGCCAGGGTGTGCAGCTGCTGGTTGATGGGTTTTATTCTCAGGTCTCTATGTATCTCGGCTGTGGTTCTGGTGAATGGGTATCTTTCACCTGTGACAGATCTTAGAGTTTCATTTGGACCACCTGTAATTTTAATATTTGAGTGGTGCTCATAGTATGAAGAGGTACTGCTGGGTAAGTTAATATCGGTATGATAAATGATGTCACCAGGCGGAGTTTTTTTTCTCAGGAAGCGCTTGAAAGCAGTATAGTTTTCTCAGCTCTCTTCTTGCCTTTTCCTTCCTGGTGTGGACATGATGGGAGTAACCTGTCGTGGATATATGCAGGCCCAAGACGGTGCCTCTGCTTTGTATTCTATCTGGGCATTATTGGTTACTAATGGATGGGTTTTCCTTCTGCATAAGGGTATAACTGTGAATTTCGGGAGACTGGTTTGGATTTTCCATTGTTTTTCGTAATTATTTACCCTTTCTAATTCCCGCCTGGTGTTGTCGACCTTTAACGCTCGCGATTTTCCTTGATGTGATGTTATTTGAGTGATGTCATCTGCATACATAATATCTTCGTTACCTATTTTAGAGGGAGGCGGGGTGTCACTTATGTAGATAATATTTAGGGTGGGAGAGAGGACGCTCGCCTGAGAGACTCCTCTCATGGGTGGGAAGGTCTCTCCTGTGTGTTGTCCTACCCTCAGTCTGGCATTTCTGTCGTCAAAAAAGTTGCAAAGCAGCTTTTCAATGTTGGTGGGAAGTCCGAGTTGGAGGATCTTATATTTTAGACCGTCATGCCAGATTTTGTCAAATGCCTTCGCTACATCCCGGAGAGTTAGCCACCACTCGCCGCGGCTCTGGCTATGTTTTCACAGCCAGGGCTATCGCTGTTGTGGTGGATTTCCCTTTCCTGAACCCGAATTGTCTGCAGTTGACTCTGTTGGTTGTTTTCAGGTGATTTCTCAGACGGTTATTGATGATTTATTGGGGGATTTTTCCAGGTACTTCGAGGAGGGAGATCGGTCTGTAGTTTAGTGGGACGGCGGGGTTCTTTCCTTGTTTTGGTTTGAGGATAATAATGGTCTCTTTGAATTTAGTTGGGAAGTAACCCGAGGCCAGTTCATTGTGGTTCTCAGTTTCTCCATGGCCGGGATGTTTATGTGGTTGAGGATCTCCTTGGTGATGCCTGAATAGCCAGGGGCTTTATTTTTGGTATTGGAGATGGCTGTGTTGGGTTCTTCCGAGGTGATTGGTTTGGACAGTGGGCTGTCCACTCTCACATCCTCCCATATGATTTCAGGGGAAGGTTGAGTGCGGTGTGTCTAGCACCGGAGTTCATCAAGGACGAGCTCCTCGTGGGTACCATCGAATCCCCTGTTCTCTTCATTTGTGATTCGGAAGATGTTCCTCCATATGTCCCTGAATATGGGTTCTTTGTCTTGGTCGTCATATATTTTACTTCCTGCATGGTCAGTTATATATGATGACTCGTTACGGCTGCAACCTTTCGGTCTCTTAACTTGACTCCAAAACTCTCCTGGATCGTTGTATGTATGTGAGAGTTGTTCAACTATTTCGGCCCATTTAAGGTTGCTTTGTTTTAGAGATCTTGTTTTTATTTCCTCCCGCATTCTTCTGTATGTATTGTAGCTTACGATGTCCCAACCATGGGTCTCGACTCTCTGTTGTAGCAGTTGGAATTGGTTTCTGATTGAAAGCATGACTTTAAGGCAGTGGTTCTCAACCTTGTTTGCCCCATGCACCCCTTTCACCATATGTCAGAATGTCATTCCCCCCTCCTTTCCAAGATTGTCTGCCTCAAAAAGTGCATTCCAAATAATATGCATTTAATACTGAAAATCTTTTATTTTTTCCATATTAGTACATATACATTTACAATTTTACATGGATTATTTTTATAGTGGAGTTTTACAAATCAAATGCCAATTGAAAATGTTGATGGATATATAAAACTTGAATAAAAGTAAAATAGTTTTTTTTTTATTTATAATGAATTACTTAACAGACCAAACTGAAGCATAATGCAATAAACAAAAAGTTCAATAGAATACCAGGAAATTGTAAATTTGTAATTAATTTTATTCAGATGAAGATTACAGTCAATGAGAAACCTGTGATTGTTTTTTCTTCGCCAATTCTGGGATACGCGGAGGAGTGCTTGAAAGGGCACAACGCAGGTCATTTTCTACCTCTAACCTACTACGTTGCTTCGTTTTAATTTGCAACAGAGTTGAAAAGCCTGACTCACAAAGATATGTCGACACAAACGGAAGCAATGCACGGATAGCTCTTTCTGCCACTTTTGGGTAGGAATCGCACATCAAGGGCCAAAATTCTGTGATTGATTTCTCATCGAACATATCTCTTGCTCCCGAATCAGTTTTCCCCCCCCCCTGAAAACCTGAATTCCCCCCCTGGTTGAGAACCCCTGCTTTAAGGTATTTATTTGGCTATACAGTTCTTTTCTTTTTTTATTTTTTTATTTTTAGTTGTATTTTGGTATTGGTGGTGGATTGTTTACTCATTTTCTTCTAAATCTGAACCCAAGTCCCCAACACCAGTAGTATCATGCCTGTACCCACCCCTCACCTTCACTGGGAATGTTCACCTGCAGTCAGGGGAGCAGTGACGCCAAATAGCAGCACCTCAACCCGCCTGCCTGCTTTGTTTGTACGTGAAAAATGAGTAGATCTAAGCAAAGTTCATATTTTTCTCACTTGATCTCACTCTCCTCTACTGTATATATTAGCCTTGTCAAGCTAATTCACATCTTCAGGGGTGAGTACAGACTAAGGAGATGTACAAAACAAGGTGTATACAGTATATACAGAGGAGGGTGAGATCAATTCCACAATGGTCAGGTATTAGGTAATGACCCTACTAATCTTCAAAAAGCACCGCAGCAGTCGGTAGTCAGGTCAGAGGGTAAGCTGACCCAACCTTCTCACCTGGTTACAAATCTTCTTAATTACGAAATTATCCAGTTTGTACATACCATTACTCAAATTCATGTACACACCGAATCAGTCAACACTGAGCACTATCAAGACGACTACACAGACACCGAAGTAACTCAATATGTTTACTCCATGTAGAAGAGAACACAACTACGCCATCAAGATATGCTCTGAAACAATCCAAACCATTAATGACAACTGATATCATACATTGGAAAGTTGGAGGGGCGGTACGCATACCGAATGGCATAATGGTATACTGATACAAGCCATAAGGGATAACAATACCAATATGCGTTTCGCCCGCTCTGACAAGGGTACGTGATAATACCCCTTAAGTAAGTCAATGTTTGTAATGTACTTGGCATCACCCACTGCATCAATTATATCATCAGAACGGGGGAGGGGAAAACTGTCTGCCTTTGTGAGGGAGTTTACTTATCTGTAATCAGTACACCTTCTGACTTTGAAACCAGAACACAAGGGGATGGCCACTCACTGTTACTAGATTCAGCCAAGTTATTGTCAATAAAGAACTGTACCTCGTCTTTGAGAATGCCGATTTTCCGGGGAGACATGTGGTAGGGTGCTTGTTTCACTGGGGCTGCGTTGTCCACCAACACAACATCATGGGTCACCACCAGGCTGGGCTGGAATTTCTGTAGGAGACATTACATCTCCCCTCTGGTCCTGTAGTAGATGGCACAATTTAGAAGAAGAATCACTTAACACATCAGAATTGTACAGTTTGATATCAGATTTCAACTCCCCAAAGTCATGCTTTGGTAACTCCTCCTCCTTCACTTCATCACATGTCACAGTATTGCACACCACCTTGTCCTGTCTAGTACAATAGGGTTTCAACACGTTCACATGTACTAGTCTTTTAGTCTTCATACGTCCGGTCATTGCAATTACATAGTTAACATCTCCCACTTATGTTCTTATCTCAAAGCTTCAAAGAGACCCTGATACTTAGCTTGTAGAGGAAATTTCCTAATGGGGAAGAACAATAGCAAATTATCCCCAACATTAAATTTTCTATCTTCTGCAGTTTTATTAAATTCACTTTTCATTTTCTCTTAGGCTTCCTTCATATTACACCTCGCAAATTCCTATATATGGTTCAATCTTTCCTTCAAGTTACCCACATACTCATTTACAGTACTTGATTCATCTTCTTCTTCCCAACTCTAATGCAATAATTTCAGGGCAGGATGCAAATGCATTACAGGAGGATCTAAATAAACTGCAGGGGTGGTCTGGAAAATGGCAAATGAAATTCAACATCAGCAAGTGCAGCGTACTTAATATTGGAAGAACAAATACTGTCAATGTATACAGCCTTAACAACATCAACCTAGAGAAGTCGACATGTCAAAGAGACCTAGGGGTACTTGTAAACCCGGACCTACGGCCTAGAAAACAGTGCGTTAATGTTCGAAATAAGGCAAACAGTGTATTGGGTTTTATATCTAGAAGTATAAGTAATAAGAGTGCAGAGGTCTTATTGCAACTATATCTTGCGCTAGTCAGGCCGCACCTCGATTATGCGGTTCAGTTCTGGTGCCCCTATTATAGAATGGATATATATTCACTAGAGTCGGTGCAGCGAAGAATGACAAAAATGATTCAGGGACTTAGAAACCTTCCATATCAGGATAGGTTAAAGAAACTTAACTTGCATTCCCTAGAAAGACGAAGGTGCGGGAGATATGATAGAAGTATTTAGGTGGGTGAAAGGAATCAATAAAGTGCCGGATGAAATTCTTATAATATCCGAAATTGAGATAGGACTCAAACAACGGTTGAAGTTGGATAAGTTTTGAGTTTGGGAGGAATGGAAGAAACTGGTTCACAAATAGGGTGGTGGACGAGTGGAACAAGCTTAGCAACTTTGTAGTAAGTGCGGGAACTCTGGAAAGTTTCAAAAGGAGGCTAGATAGATTCATGGATGATAGAGAGTGGTAGTAACTCTCGACAGGAGCTGCCATGCACAGGCCAACCGGCCTATTGCAGACTCCTTATTTTATTATGTTCTTATGTACTTTAAGTTTCTATAAAAGTCACTTTGTTCAAAATGAACTCGGCATATCTGGGTATATTATCGCGGTTAAATAGATCTTCTCTCTTGCAGAGACGTATCCACTTTTGTCTAAGTTCCTAGCTTTTGGGAAATCGATGAAACGTGGTATCTCCTTGCTGTTCGCCTCTTGAAAAACAACTGAACACTGCACTTATTGGAAACAACAACAGTGGTTGAGCTGCCCTAGGACGTCATGCGCGTAGATAGACCAGTTTTCTTTTCTCGGTGAGCCTACTTTGAATATCTTTATACCATGGTCTTAAAAGCGAGCTGATAATTAAGACAAAACTAACAAAATAGTTTAGACGCTTTTGTGTAATTAGTGAAGGTAACCAGTTAAATGCATTCTTACATCTTCAGTTATGAGGAATATAAATTGTATAAACTCCACTTGGAGTGTTGCAATAATGGAATTTTCAGAGCTTGGCCACAGTAGTCGGCTCCTCCCCTCATTAAAAATATTAATTTGTTTTGGGCCTTATGCACGGCCACAGTTTTTAGCATAGATAGCTGATATTTGGTTTGTTTACCCTTTTTTATGTGCACTTATTTTGACGGAGGATGAACCAAGGCCCCTTTGATTCCAAGGGGTGGGGCCCTCAGGGGACGTCTCTCTTTCATAATGTGGGTGCCTCACCCAAATTTTAACATTGCATCTTTAAAATCTACCACGGGTACTCCAGCTAGCACGGTGTAAAATATATGCAGATGTTTGCGTTAACCACAAGACAGTTAGACTAAAAAGATCTAAGTCAAATTTCATTCTCAAATGTTAACATCTATCCTGTCTTGAAGCTTCTAGATATTCTTTATATTACATAAGAAAAAGAGTGGAGGAAGCTGCAGCGGGCCTATTGGCCCATACTGAGCAGTCCCGTTTACATCCAACCTAGTATTTGAAGCTACCCAGCGTGTTCAAGTTAATGATGAAACGTTGTTTAAGTCAACATTTCTTCAAGCAAGATGTCATTTCTTCATTTCGATTCATTCAAATAATTCAAATTCTGCTATTTATACCTCAGGAGTCATACCTCTTTGTTGGAGTGACTCTACTTCTAAGGTCGTGTTTTAATGAGTATGGCAGCTGAGGTGACAGCACTTGTGCTGATGTCGACAGCCTTTCACTACCCTAACTGTAAGGTTAAGTACCCATTGGTAAACTTGAGGTGTCCTAGGAGCAGACCAGCGACAGGCACTATCGCCTTGGCCGCCATACTCATTAACGTAGAGTCACTCCATCTATAAAGTATGTAGGAAAAAAATTCACTGGGTAAATAAAAAAAAAGGAAAAAAAAAGGTTAGTGTAGGCGATACATAGACACACAAGATTAGGTTAAGTCTGTTCTAGTTAGAAAATATAAAAATCCCAAACCCAACCCAACCTAATCCAATGTGTATTTTTCGGTGACTTTGTTTTCTGTGACTTTATTTCCGTTTATTGCTGGCCACACTGCCTCCTTGTGTACCGAACACTTAGTAAACCACAATAGCATCTATATTTAAGCCATGGCCACAGTAGGACAGGATAACAAGTGATAACGGATAGTTATGTTAGGTTAGGTTATGTTAGGTTAGGTTACAGTTGTGAGTGGTGTGAGGTGTATCCATAAATGAAGTTTGTAGTAACTGGGTGTAGTTTAAGGTATTTCGAGTCAGGTTACAGAGCTGTATTAAACCAAACACACAGATCTTTGTTTCCAGTTAAGTGATTGGGATTTAAGCTGTATTAATGTTCTCTGTCCCTGTGAAACTTAAATGATAGTTAGGAGATACAATATTTGCCTGCACAACGCTAACACACAAACACACAAACAAAGTCGATATAGGAACATAGTGGCGAGAGTTGCCCAGATTAAGATTTTATGTGAAGTTGCTAAGGGTAAGAAACGAAAGGGTGAGGGTAGTGGGAGGGCAGCTTGTCTGTGTGTGTGAGGCTCAGCGGTACACAGAGACCTCCTGTATCAACGTTTGATCTGACACACACTTGGTTCAGTTTGCGTGTCAAAAATGGATTATGTAAATGCGTTGTAAGTAATTGTGCTTTAAGTTATTG